>NW_005871062.1:13973513-14009942 GCF_000147115.1 Myotis lucifugus | reverse complement strand
CACTGTGGCTATTCCTGCCCTAATGGACCACTTTGCACTGCTGCTACTCTCACTACGTTTGTTAGGATCCAGGTATCTTCTAACACCATGGCAGCCCCCCTTATAGTGGTTTCACTTTCCAAAATTTCAATGACCTGCGGTAACTACAGACCTAAAGTATTAAGTGGAAAATTCCAGAATTAAGCAATTCATACTGCAGGCCATTCCAAGCAGCATGATGAAACCTCCTGCTGTCCTGATCCACCCCACCTGGGGGGTGAATCATCCCTCTGTCCAGCGTATCCACACTGTACAGGCTACCTGCCCATTGGTCCCTTAGTAGCTGCCTTAGTTACAGATTGATTGTTACAGGGCTTGTGTTTAAGTAACCCTTATTTTACTTAATAATTGCCCCCGAAGTGCAAAAGTTGTGATGCTGGCAATTTGGATATGCCAAAGAGAAGCTGTAAAGTGCTTCCTTTTAGGGAAAAAGTTTCCTATATAATAAAGAGGTAATATGCAAATTGACACCACACCTTCACAAGATGGCCACGCCCACATCATCACAAAGATGGCCACGCCCATGTCATCACAAGATAGCTGCCACAAGATGGCCAGCAGGGGAGGGCAGTTGGGGCAATAGGGCTGGCAGGGGAGGGCAGTGGGGGTGATCGGGCTGGCAGGGGAGGGCAGTGGGGGTGACTGGGCCAGCAGGGGAGGGAAGTTGGGCGCAATCAGGCTGGCAGGGGAGCAGTTAGGCATTGATCAGGCTGGCAGGGGAGTGGTTAGGGGCAATTAGGCAGGCAGGTGAGCAGTTGAGAGCCAGCAGTCCCGGATTGTGAGAGAGATGTCCGACTGCCGGTTTAGGCCCGATCCCTGTGGGCAGTTGGACATCCCCCTAGGGTTCCCAGATTGGAGAGGGTGCAGGCTGGGTTGAGGGACAAACCCCGCTCTCCCCCCAGTGGACGAATTTCATACACTGGGCCTCTAGTGTATGTATTGGAAACATCATAGTATATTTAGGATTTGGTAGTAACCAAGGTTTCAGGTATCCACTGGGGGCCTTGGAATATATCCCTTGTGGATAAGGGGATGGGGTGTGGAGAGCCGATATAGGGTTAAGCCTTGGACTGACCTGTTGGCAAAGTCACAAACAAGTCCCTGCTTAGAGGGCACAGTCCTCTTAGCATAATTAGGCTTGACCTTATAACACTCCCTAGATCTTATCTGGGAAGCTAATGGGCTGAGGGAAGTGCAGGAAGTGTAACTGTGGTCAAAACAAGTGAAACTCACAAGAACAGTGTAACTATGGTAACCACTACCTTGTTTACCTCTGACTATAAAATGGTTGGTGCGGCCTGAGCACTGGTGGAAGTCCTTCCTCTTGAGTTGGACTTACCTGCCTGGCCCCCCAATATTCCCAAATTATCTCTTGTCTTTTCTCTTTCATTTGTGTGTGGCTCCTCTTCCAGATCCTGAACCCTGAGCCACGCGGGACGTGGAGGGAAACATTTACAACATCTGGTGCCTGACGGGAAATCTGGAAGTGAAGGCTTCGCCTAGAGCGAGAAAATGAAGTTTCACCATAAAGGTGGGGAAGAATTCACCGTAAAGGTGGGGAGATATTTCACCGCACGCAAAGCCCACGATTAGCTGCAGAAGTTGCGATCTGTAAGTAGGGTGGGAACATTTTCTTAGCCAGGCTAATGGGGCAGGATTCGGCTTAAAAAAGTAAGAAACTTTATTATAGACTTTTGGTTTGCATGCTTAAGGAGTTAAAGTTTCAGAAGGTAATCTCATAATTTTTGCTTGATGTTATAGAACATAACCCTTGTTTTCCTGAAGAAGGTACATTAGATTTTGAATGTTTGCCAAAAAGTTAGTCAGAACTTGAAAAAAAGGTCAGCAGCAGGGAAAAAACTTGCCTCCAAAAACTGTTTTCCCTTGTGGAACACGGTATTTCATTTGCTAGAGCCTTTAAGAGAGGCCAAGGAGGATAAATCTCCTCCCCTTGTACCCTCCGCTCCTTAAGAGGAGCAGAAAGAAAAGGAAAAATGGGAGGAATGGCCTTCATGGTTCCCTCCACCTCCATGTCCTAATCCTGAAATGTTTAATTCTCCGTTAATAGAATCACCTGTGCAAAAAGGCCAAATTATAAAGAAATTGGAATATTAAAAGGTACTTTTTAAAATCAGGCTGAGAAAAAAGAGTGTCATGGTCATCTTAATGTGGTTTCTTGTCCAAATTAAAATCTTAGTTTGTATTTGGAATCTAAAATCTGTAATAAGAAATGAAACCCCACTGCTGAATCCGCCTCTGCTGCAGAGAGATTCAAAGGTGGCAGGAGAGGGCAGAGCTATAAGCTCTCCTGAAATGAGATTACTTAATGTTTTATTTAAAAATTACCAGAGAGCATCTTATGATAACCAAATTTTGGCTAAGATAACCTTGGGTGCTAGCTATTACTTTGGAAAGTGAAATAGGAAAATTTAAAATATGTCTTTTCCTATTAAGCATGACTTTGGGAAAAAATACGCCATCTGAGTCATTTGCTGAAACCTCCCCCAAAGCAGGATGTGGGGGAAGGGAAGAAGGGAGCACATGGTGATCCAATATGGACGCCCCCTTCCCAAGTATTCTAATTTAAAGTCTCCTTCTCATAATTGAAAAGTTTTACAAAATTTAAAAATGTGTCTGGGATTTCTGTGCAAGTGTAAAGAGAAAAGCTGGCTTAAAACTAATGCGCGCAACTGTCCCGTTTTTGGACATTTAGATAGAGTTTTGAGCTGAAATCTCTTTACAAATGTACAAAATAAAACCCAAGACTAATTATTTCCAGTCAATGGCAGCCCAATGCTTTGGGAGTTTGCTAAATTGAATTAAATATTCTGAAATAACAAAATGCTAAAAATAGTTCAATAAATTTGCCTCATGAAAAATCTAGAGGACAGAAATGAATATAATCTTTAAATCTTATATACACATATATATTTGATGGTCTTTCAAGTTGGATTTCAAAACTATAACCAAGGAATGACTTTGGGACATTTCACGGGCCCTGAAATGTATTCAAAAGTTTATTCTCTCTTTTTAAAGGATTTTTTAATTCAACCAAATTTAATGACTTTGACTTGAAATACATGACCTTGCAGCACTATCAGTCAACATCCAAGAAGTAACCCTGTAGGTTACTTGGTGTAAAAGAAAAAGATTTTTCTTATTTATTTATTTATTTATTTATTTATTTTCAATACATTCCATTGATTTTTTACAGAGAGGAAAGGAGAGGGATAGAGAGACAGAAACATCGATGAGAGAGAAACATCTATCAGCTGCCTCCTGCACGCCCCCCACTGGGGATGTGCCCACAACCAAGGTACATGCCCTTGACCGGAATCAAACCCGGGACCCTTGAGTCCGCAGGCCAACGCTCTATCCACTGAGCCAAACCGGTTCTGGCAGATTTTTCTTTTTTAAATTGAAATTCTCCAAGTGTAACCCAGCTGTGAGAGGACGAGGATACTGATTGGAAATTACTCTGCAAGAAAATAATAGAAAGAGGTTTTTCCTTCAAACACCTGGAGGACTGTAATTAAATGTACTAGGTTTAATATAGAAAGGTAAATAATTTGGGTTTTTGCCTTCCTGAATATAGCTAGTGTAAAGTTACTGAAAGACTAATTGAAGAAATTTAATTAATATCATTTCCAGTTTAAAATTGAATTGCCATGGCCTAGAGCAAAGACTATCTTTACATGATATTATTCTACAATGTCATTAATAATTTTTGATATTTTACAACAGCATATTGTGCATTTATCCCAAACAAACTTACAAACTAATTCTTTGAATGTTTGGCAGCAATTTAATAAGGACATGAAAGCATTTAATCCCTTCCACTGTGTGGAAGGCCCCCTGGGAAGGCACTTGAGCATTCTATATTGACCTCTCTTGCCCTTTTTGCCAAGAGGGTCCCTCTTCTTACAATCCAATTGCCCACAGCTGTTGCCTGAGCTCTCTGTTCATGCTGAGGTTGAAGCCTCATGGTGGCTGGTACCATGGATCTGTCTCTCGCCCAATGGCATGAGCTGGGCCCTCCCTGGAGAAGAAATCTGGGTTCCCCAAGATATGTGATCAATGCCGGGGCCCCGCCAGCAGGCGAGGGGATCCCAAGGCAGTTGCTGGGCATGGAGACCACAGGAGCATAGGCTACCAAGAAGACAGAACTGAACCTCACATCACCCTGCTTGGCCCCGGAGGATGGCTGGTTAGCCAGAGACGGGTAAGATTCCTCAGGGAAGGAACAACCTAAGACAGGCACAGTCGCAGAGGGGCCATCAGGAGAGAACTTGGGGGTCAACAGAGTTGGGGCACAGATCCTCACCCCCCCCAACTATGCAGGGGCTTGAACACTCGCCCCTTCTGAGGGGGTCTCCTGCCCCAATGGCTGCTTCCCGCTTCCCATGCCCAGCTCAGATTGGACCCAGACAACAGAGACTTGGCTGACAGCAACTACCCTATATCTAAATCCAGCCTAACACCAGGAATGCTCAGGGCCTTCTCAAGGATGCAAAATAATCCTTTCCATTAATATTTACAGTGTAAACTAAGATTGTTGTTAGAGTATTAAATTTGACAGTAATGAGTTTAATTGAAATAAGTAGTATTAACCAAAATTTTCATTTCATGGTAAAATTGCTTAACATGCAATGAACCTAAAGCAGTCATATTTTTGTGAAAAAAATTAAAAAATTTAAAGTTATCTAGACTACATTATAAAAATTTTCCAAAAGCCTCCTAATAATTAAATAAAAAAGGGGGGGGGGATAGTGGAAAAATACCATGTAAGAAAAAATATCCTGTAACTAATTTACATCTAGAGAAACTTTTTTCATTTGTAATGCTAACAGCAAGACACCCATGAAAAACATACATGGTGTCAAAATAAGCCAAAGGAAAATCATTTGGGTAAATATAAAAAGAATCCCAAGTAAAATTTTCTTTATTAACTTTTGGTCGAGAATATGTTTGTATATTTTCAGAAAACAACTCCAAGACCATGTGGATTCCTGCAACAGAGAGGAATTATCAGGAATGCTCCAACCATGAAGACAAGAGGAAAAACAATCCAGAGATGGAAGACGCTGATGACACTTTGCCATACTAGCAGTCAGCAGCTGTGCGTCGCTGCAGGTTGCCCAGGATCAAACCAGAGAGGGTCGGACCTGCATTGCCAGCATTTGTCCACCATCCAGAACTGAAATATCATTGCTGACATGTACACATAAGGAACTGTCAGACATTGAAACTTGGACTCAGAACTGTTGGACATTGATATGATTGACTTAAACATTTTTTGTTCTTGATGCTTAAGTTTTACTTTCATTATGGTAGCTTTTTGTTCTTGATGCTTAAGTTAAACTTTCATTATAGTAGCATAAAAGTAAAAGAAGGGTGAGATGATGGTTAAGCCTTGGACTGACCTGTTGGCAAAGTCACAAACAAGTCCCAGCTTAGAGGGCACAGTCCTCTTAGCATAATTAGGCTTGACCTTATAACACTCCCTAGATCTTATTTGGGAAGCTAATGGGCTGAGGGAAGTGCAGGAAGTGTAACTATGGTCAAAACAAGTGAAACTTACAAAAACAGTGTAACTATGGTAACCACTACCTTGTTTACCTCTGACTATAAAATGGTTGGTGCGGCCTGAGCACTGGTGGAAGTCCTTCCTCTTGAGTTGGACTTACCCGCCTGGCCCCCCAATATTCCTAAATTATCTCTTGTCTTTTCTCTTTCATTTGTGTGTGGCTCCTCTTCCAGATCCTGAACCCTGAACCACGCGGGACGTGGAGGGAAACATTTACAACAGTGGGGGACTACTATACTCATAAATCTTATTGGATGCCTAATTAGTAGCTTCCATTTTGTAGTTGTTGGAAGGTGTAGGCCTGAGGCAGTAAACATTGATGTGTGAAATTGACATGACTAAAAATGTAATATCTTCACCAGACAACAAGCCTAAACACTTCATTCTCTCTGGCCTCTGGGTGTGTTTCTGACTATTTGGGAGCACTTCTGAGGAAGTTGAACCAACCTGTGTCTCTACTTTTATTAAAAAAAAGTCAGCCCTCAATGATCAGAGTCATTGCCATTGCCCAAGCACTCCTTGCCATTATTTCCAATTATGCAGTGGGTCATTTGAGGAATAGAACTGCTCAACACCCAACTTGCTGAGTCGTGCATGCAGACTAAGCGCCCCCAGGGATCTTGCTATGGTCCTTTATTTTTGTAAAATGTTCTCTCGCCACGTCTCATCCATGAAATTGCCTTGTGTGAGCAATGATTGTGCTTATTGCTTTTGAACTATTTTCTATTACTTTGTATAGTTCTCTGTGGGCACATAATAGATACTCAAGTTTACTTGTGTGTATCCAATACAAGTACTGGATAGCTTTTGCACATTATTTAAAATACTGAAATCACATAGTGTAATATGGCCAACTTTGACAGAAGGTGATTCTGAATTAGATAAAAGACTTAATTAGATTTTAAATAAAGTTTCAAGCATCTAAATACAAATTTATTAAAATTAATAAAGTGTTGCCAAGTAAAGGTGCTTAATATTTGCTGTGAAGGAAAGATAAGACTTCTTTTTAATTAACAAGATCCATTTGTTTCCAATTTGCCATTTGTTTGTTCATTTGAGGAGGCTAAACATTGTCCCCACCTCACTCTCACCATATCCCTGAGGCTTATTTACTCTGTTTGCTTAGCAATCTTCCTGGACAGATGGTCAAAGTAACATCACTCAGTTCTCACTTATCTATTACCAGTTCTGAATTGGCGAAGTTTTACTATCAGGATTACTATTATTATTGTGGCTCTAAATTACTTGGAACCTATGTTATGTTAATATTGAGCTTTTCTATTATGCACCTGCAAGCAATTTTTGCTGCCTGGTGTTCTGGCTTAAAAAAATTGTTTTCTATTGACCTTGTTTAGTCTTTTTTTGAGGATGCTATTAATAATACATATTTGATAATTAAGAAGTAAATGTAGATGAGATGTTAAGATCATAAATCCAAAATTTCTTATTTACAGTTTGAGAGGGCTTTGAATGAAACAGGTAACAAAAAATAAAATCCTAATTAAAAGGTTATATTGTATTTTCAATTTCTTGTGCTAAATAGTTCAGATGATTTACAAAACAGGCACATTTGGGCAGATTATTTTTAAGGAAGAGGAAAATGACTAAAACACATAGCCCTAAAGATTACTTTGTGTGTTTTTTCCTTTTGAAAAAATGTCCCCTCAAATACAAATATTGCAGACTGCTCGGATCTTACTTGCACAATGATGGATGTCCCAACACTCAAGAGAAAGCAAAGTGTTATGAGAATCATTCATCACCAGCATGTTACTTGCTTACATTACGCCTAATTAATGGTGTACCAGGTGTGGGGGAGGTGAGACATGGCCTTTTTCTGGGAGGAAGTAGGAGAAGAGGCCTGGAAGTCTGGTTTCTAAGTATACACAGCAGCCATGCTGGCGTTGAACGGTTGGTGGTAAGGAAACTTGGGAGGATCAATGTACAAAAATTTGATTTTAAAAATCACTTTTGTGTTTTTCATATCTTCTATGATTGGGAAATTTTACAAAGTGAATATAATGAATAAGAATCCTTGTAGGTAAATATGTGGTCAAGAACATGAAAAAGTTTCCTTGGATTGATATGATTGACTGTGAAACTCTTTAACTTATCAGTGATTATATGTAACCCCCAACTTCTTGCCCCTACTAAGGAAAATATATAGACCAAGTCAAAAAACATGTCACAAGAAAGAATTTCACCCCCCCCCCCCAAGTTGGAGGCCTTTAAATGTTGACGGTTATTATTTCAGAGCAAAGAGATCAAATCTCTCCTTTATTTAAACAGATAGAAGGACCATATGCTAACTATACTGTCACCGAATTTGAATTGGAGACAGCAAATTTACCCAGACATCATAAGGTAGATTTACACTGTATCCGTTTTCATTCTAGAGGAGGACTATTAACTAGTGAACGGGAATCCATCCCCTTTATGAATGTTTCAGGCAAATTCTATTATTAATTTATGAACAAGAGTCGTGTCTTGGAGCCTGACTATTCAGGAGTCTTCTTTGTAGCTTTCCTCATTTTCTGGCAGATGTGTTTTTCACCAGCTTGTTCCTAAGTTATCAAATGACCCAGTTTTTATTGATGAACTTAGGAAAAGTAAATTCCAGAAACTAGGTCACAAGCTACTAGCCAAGAAGGTCTGCAGCTAATGTACCCCATCTGTCTGAGTTCCCTGAAACATCTCCAAGAGAGAAGCGTGAGGCTTTGGGAATTCCTATTCTAAAATTCTGGATTGGATGGGCATTGCTGCTTATGTTGATAGTTCTCTGGGGGTCATTGGCAATGTGTGGATTGGCTCCTCCTTAATGCCTCTAGTTCCTAGTCTAGTCTCTCTCACATCGTGGAGAGGAGTTAGGGAAAGAACAGAGACCTCGGAGCTGTGAGCTCCAGTCAGTGTGTGCCCAGGTGTGGGCAAGGTGATTACCAGCTCACAGGGCCAGTGCAGCTTCCACTGTCAGTGGAGGAAAAAGAGGGGTGGGCATGTGGCATGTTGGCACCAACACTGGGACTGGAGCCAGAAGACGGGAGTTTCAATTCCAGCTCTGCATTTTATAAGTTATTCTCTCTAAGCCTCCACTTTACCTAGGATAGGAATATTACCTATCTACTTCATAAATTTGTGAGAATGAATTAGGAGAGTATATGATAGCATTTCCACAATGCCTGGCACATGGCAGGCACTCAGTAAATGTTCATTCATTAGGAGCTCTTACTGCTGAGCTCCTGGTCTCTATGGCCTTATTGTCCTTAGGAGGTAGGTGGCAAAAGATGCAAAATTAGGTTTGTGAGATTCATCCGTGGAGTAAGTAGCAATAGTTCTTACATTCCCACCACTGTATAGTATTCCATCATCTGAGTGTACCATAATTTATCCATTCAATTGTTGATGGATATTTGAGTCTTTCCAGTTTGGGCTATTATAGAAAATACCGTCATGAATTTGAGTTTAGAAGCCACAGGAAACATAAGAGTGGTGAACACCTGAAAAATAGATGTGAAAAGAGTAGTGACTTGAATAACAGCAACAGAGGCAGAGAATAGTCACTGTATGGATAAGAGGCCGTACCCATTCACAAGTTAAGGGGAAGTCCGAGTCTCTGCAGGTGAAAAGCAAAGGCCAGGGTTGGGATGACCTAAATCAAAGGGACTGAAAAGGTATGGAAATGAAGGATCAGAAGCAAGACGGATGCTGAAACTAGCCACCGGTAGGGAAGGAGACACTGGTTTCTAATGAGCTGGGATCAGTATCTGTTATGGGACTGAGGATGTCTCCCCAAATTCATATGTTGAAGGCCTATCCCCCAGTACCTCATATGTGATTGTATTTGGAAGTAGGGTTGTTATTAAAGAGGCAATTAAGTTAAAATGAGGTCGTTAGGATGGGCCCTAATCCAATGTGACTGGTCTTATAAGAAGAAAATATTAGGACGTAGAAGAAAAACCATGTGCAGATACAAGGAGAAGACAGCGATCTACAAGCCAAGGGGAGAGGTTTCAGAAGAAGCCAACACCTGACCTCAAATTTTTAGCCTCCAGAATGGTGAGAAAATACATTTTGTCATTTCAGTCACCCAGTCTGGGGTACTCTGTTATGGAAGCCCTAGTAAACCAATAAAGTATGTAAGCAACTACCTATGAAAGATTACAAAGTGGCTTCCTTTTTACCTTAGTAAATTGCTCAGAAAGCAGTTTAAGTCCAAAGACAATTCAATAATAGGGTTATTTTAAGACTTCTTAGCTAATTCCTTTTATTTGTAATCTGATAAAAAGGATGTTGTAAGTATTGAAAAATAGAAATTCTGAACCCAGGAGGCCACAATTGGATTCTATGGTAGTGTTTGGTCAGGGACCATGACCAAATTGTCAGAGAGAGTTGCCCAAAAGAAATTCAAATGAAGATTGTGTCTGCAGTGGTCAGACAGTGCCAACACAGTTGAACCTTCCCAAACTGAATTGACGTTTTAGCCACATGACCTCAAATTAGAGTCTGGAACTTCTTAAAGGGAATTTTCTTGTGAAAAAACAAATTTCTTTGGTTTTGAAATCTGAATGCTCCAAGGAAGTTATTTATGCCCAACTAAAAGTTTATTAAATTACTTACATTTTACAGACTTCAATTAGTTAAAATACATAATTGATATGTACATAAAAATAGAATAGAAAAATGGAACAATTGGAAAGTAATCATGTAACACAGGTAGCTTTATTTTTCAAAACTTCTTGCTAACACTCTGCAACCTTTGGGAGGCACTGCTTAAAGCTTGGCTCTGGCTGTCAGATATCACCTGGACTGTTCTGTGTGAAGATGTCACCCCAGGATGATGTCAATAGGGGACTTTAAATGAATCAGGATCCTGGAGTGCCTGAATGTTTTAAATAGAGCCAGGTTCCATTGTTCTAATCATCACAAATCTGGGACTCACATTTCTATTGTTATACAGACGATGTACCAGTTCATTTTACTTTTCTGTCTGACTTTCTGGCTATAATCACAGTCCTAAATAATTCCAAATCTGTAGGACACTATTCTAAATTTCAACAGATGTATGAAATTTGCTCTTGAAACTACCATTTAAGTGCTTATTTTAAAAAACAAACAAACACCTCTCAATTCTCTCCCCCACAGTATGTGTTGACACCCATGAACATGAGAAGCTGGGCTCAGTGGACCACCAGGTAGGCCATGCCAGCTGGTCAGGATTCTAGTGGTTTTGAAGCCAGTGTCTGAATCATGTTAAGACTCACACCCAAATCTCAATATTACATATTTTTTTTTGGAGGCTCTCATTTAACTGACAAACCAGAAGGGGAAGGAAATAGTTGTCAAGTTTTGCCTTTCTTGGGAATTAGTCCAGGTGCATATCTATCAACTCCAAGTTGCTAAGATGAGAGAGAGAGAGAGAGAGAGAGAGAGAGAGAGAGAGAGAGAATGAGAATGAACCTGGCTTTATATACATGTAGTCACTGGGGTTAGTTAGGTGAGAACAGGACAGGAAGTTGGAAACCTAAGGTTTGAGAGCCAGAAACAACACTTTTCAATCTTCTGTGACATTAGACAGATAACTTAGTTTTCTCGAAGCAGAAGAGTGAGAATGGTACTAACAACTGCTTTACTGACTTTACAGGGTTTTTGTACTGATAACATTGATACTATGTATAAAAGTGGGCATTCAATATGCTCTAATAATTCTATAAATCAACAAAATCCTATTAGCTGAGTACATTATTTTCTATATGTATGTGGGAGTCGATAGTATCTGAAAGGACTACTTATTATTTTGGAAGAGTAATTTGATAATGCTACACTATAATGAAATGAAAAGGTTAATGGACTTCTCCTAACAATAGAAATCAAGGCAAGTCTGGATCTGGCCTATTCGAGTAGCAGTTACAAAACCCCAAGGTACCATAAACTTGCTAATGAATTCACAGACCATTTTATGTGCCCAAGGATTGACAATATAGAGCCGTATTAGAAAACATATTCAACCAAAGTTATAGAATCACAATAAAAAATGACCTTCAACTTTCAAAATCTTAAGAAAGGATTCAATATAGAGGACCTTAAGATTGTTGAAACATTTCCAGCAGTTCCAAAAGAATATATTTCTACTAATTAGTTCACTGGTTTGTCTGATGAATTATAAATAGGCACCCATTCATATGGTGTTCCCAATTCTGAAGGACTAGGACAGTTTGGTGGACTGTCATGGACTCCATGGAGGTACGGGGTCATTTCTATACGTGGCTTCAGGCAGATTGTCTGCGTCTCCTGTAATGGAAATGACCCTGTTGTGGTAATCTGGTTATTACTTAATAAGAAAGGAGTAAAGAGAAGACTAAGTAATATAGGCATGCCATTTATACAGCTTTGCTAGAAAGCTGTAATTTAACACTCTCCAAGTCTGTTCCTCGCTGATCGATGGGTGAAAAGACTGGATAAAGGCAGTTTACTAGTAGATGCATGCCCAGTAAGTTCTGGATCGCGTGGGAAGATGCTTACCTGTCAGTCACACCTGGGAGTTAGACAGTGGCCAGAATAGATGTGGCCACCGCAAAGGTGCAAAAACCTGAATATTTGAACTCCTGGAAAAAGGACTCTCTCCCGCTCCCCGCCCCCTCCCCCCCCACCATGCTGGGCTTCTGGCTCTCCTGTTGTAGGGCTTATGCTCCCCTACATTTGTCCACGTGGCCCATGACCACATGGATTCCACACAATGGACTAAAGGACTTTATTTAGCCTGATGCTGCACTGGGCCCGGCTGTAACATGGAACAGGAGCTCTGGATGCTGGCTTTGCTTTTGGCTCTGCTGGACCCCCAGCTGCACTTTTTTCAGAACTGGGTTAAGGGACATGGGACTTTACAACCCGAGAAATGTAATTTCACGCCAATAAAACCATTCATCCCCCTGTACAAGTCTTAGAAAATTCATTTTGTAAAGATATCATAAGAACCCCATTCCCATGAGCAATGGAGAAGTTTGATTCTCCAGTAACAGAAATATGTCCATATTCTGTGTACCAATTCACTATAAATAGGCAGAAGAGACATTTTATAATATCAATTTTAAGTTACCTATGAAGTTTTTCTGTCCCCTAAAAATATATTCTCTACTAACCCCTACATTTTCTTCCTAACTCTCAGATATACATCAAAAGAGATTTTTGAAAGAGATTTGGCCTGAACTCATTTTAACTTGCTAAATAATGCATTATGGTCTCTTAGGTTCAAAGATAAAAGCAACTACATGATACTAATATTTCATTAGACAGATTGAAGTTGATTGTAGTTCTCGATAGATGTTATGTGTTTGGGAAAAAATTAATTTCTTTTACTTTAAGATCCTAATTGTTCAACATATGCCAGATTTTATTACACTTTGAAAAGGTTCCTAGAAATATAAGAGGTCTTAGGTTCTGTACTTAAGCTATTCTTGTAAACACTTAATTGAAGAATGCTCAAAATGGTTTAATCCTATCAAAATTCACTTTTCTGCAAATATATAATTACACCCCTCCCCCCACATTAGCAACACCACACTATTCCCTTCTAGCCACTTACAATTTGTTCAGAGACAGTACAACAAGTATCTAATTGACCAGTATCCTCAGTTAGTTTTTCCACTCAAATGCCTCTGAGTGTTCTGGTTAAATGAATCCTAGTGGTATTTCACAAAGACTTCTTTTTAATTTCTTTACATTTAAATGCAGCTTTTCCCTAAATATTATCATAAAGGTCATAGAAGATCAGTTATAAAGGCTTACTTCCTGTGTTTTGCTTAGTTTATCACAGATCACAGTAACTTTTAATTATAACACATATACATCTTTTGCAATATGAATCCAATCTATATCTATATCTATATCTATATCTATATCTATATCTATATCTATACTTATATCTATACCTATATCTATCTATATAATATCTACCTCTATCTCTATCTATCTCTACCTCTATTTCTATCTCTATCTCTCTATCTACATATATCATGGCTAATTTATATAACATATAATCTACAATACATGTTTGTAAAGATTTCATTGCAAAGTATTTTGAGAGTCTTTATATTTCAGTAAGAAAAACAACATACTTTGTGGAACTTTCTATATTAAAGTCATCAAGATTTAAAAATTCCAAAAGTATTCTTTCCTGCCTGACCTTTCCAACAACTTAAAAAATAATTCTTCCAGCAGGCTTACAGTTACTCTGACCATTTCTTAGAAATGTGAAAATAAAATTGTTTGCATATTTTATTCATTAAAAAATGTTTAATTTCTTAGGGAATATTTAATTGGAAATAGAAATATATTTCTTGAATTTGGGTATTTTAATATCATAAAGGTTTAAGTTACAACAATAAAACTAACTATGTCACAGAAAACAAGAATAGTTTTTCAAGAATTTAACCTGGATTCTTCTATTACAGTACTTACTGTCTATTTAGGTCTCTTTTAGTTAATACTATGGAATTTTACTCACTTATTTGTTGCCATTTTAAATTCTGTGGAGATTTATAGTTTTATTTTAAAATAAATGAGTTAGTAAAAATAAATAAATTAAAATCCTATATAATAAAAGCCTAATGTGCTAAGTGTCTGGTCATCTGGTCGTCCGTTCAACCAATCAAAGCATAATATACTAATGATATGCTAAGGCCACTCAACCACTCGCTATGACATGCACTGACCACCAGGGGGCAAGCAGTCGACTGGTCGACCAGTTGCTATGATGTGCACTGACCACCAGGGGACAGATGCTCTGACTGGTAGGTTAGCTTGCTGCTGGGGTTTGGCTGATTGGGACTGAGCGAGACAGGCCCGACACGCCTTGAGCCTTCCCACAGTCCCTCCCTGGCTGGCCAACCTCCCACATCCCTCCCCGGCCCCGATGGTGCATCGGTGAGGTCCCTCAGCCTGGCCTGCACCCTCTCACAATCTGGCACCCCTCAGGGGATGTCAGAAAGCTGGTTTTGGCCCGATCCCACAGGCCAGGCCGAGAGACCCCACTGGTGCATGAATTCATGCACTGGGCCTCTAGTAAATTAATAAAATCAAATTTATTTTAAAATAAATAAATATGGGGGGGAGGTTGGGGGTTAATGGGGGGATGAGGACACATTTGTAATACCCTAACCAATAAAGAAATTAAAGATTAAAAAAAAAATAAATAAATAAATCTTACAGGGGATCCAAGATGGTGGCAGAGTAGGTTACACTCACCTCCTCCCAGGACCAAACTGGAATGACAACTAAATTATAGAGCAATCAACCTGAATAACCTACTGAAGACTAGCTGAAGAGAAGTCTTATAATAAAGGATTTAAGCAGAAATCACATTGAGACTGGCAGGAAGGGCAGAGATGTGCAAAGGGCTGGCCCTGCCCCACAGGTGGCTGATGAGATTCTGGAGAGAGATCTCAGCTGCAAAGTTCCCCTGAGAAGCATGGGGTCTCATTCCCAAGCTGGGCTCCCGAGCACCAGAGCCGGGAGGAGGTGCCCAGATAGCGTCAGGCTGTGAAAACGAGCAGGGATCCTGTCTGCCAGGGAGAGAAGAGAGCCTGATGAAGACACAGGCACCTTCTTAAAGGGCCAATGAACAAAATCTCATTCACAGCCATTCACCCTGGGTTCCTGCTGAGGGAGGGCAGAGCAGACTAGAGTCCTGTGAGGAAAGGTGGGTGTTTGTGGCTCTGGGGAGAGAGCTGAGAAAACAGCCACTGGGACCCTATACTGAGTCACTCTCACACACCACAGACATCTTTAACCAGACTCATCAAGAAAAAAAGAGAGAAGACTCTAAGTAAAATCAGAAATGAAAGCGGAGATTGATGCTTAACCACTGAGCCACACCGGCCCGAGTTGGGAGTGGGTAGAGGTTGGGGGGGGGGAAGGGGGAGAAAATGGGAGATATCTGTAATACTATCAACAATAAAAATATATTTAAAAAAGAAATGAAAGTGGAGAAGTAACAACTGAAACCAAAGAAACACAAAGGATTGTTAAGAAAATATTACAAAAAAATATATGGCAACACATTGGACAATCTGGACAAAAGGCTAAGTTCCTAAAAACATACAATCTTTCAAAACTGAATCAGGAAGAATCAGAGTATTTGAATAGACAGATTATAACTAGTGAAATTGAAGCAGTAATAAAGAAACTCCCAACGAAAGCTCTGAATGGGATGGCTTCACAGGCGAATTTTACCAAACATTCAGAGAAGAACACACACCTATCCTTCTCAAACTATTCCAAAATATTCAAGAGGCAGGAAGACTCCCCAGCTCATTTTACAAGGCCAGTGTTATCCTAATCCCCAAACCAGATAAAAACACCACAAAGAAAGGAAATTATATGCCAATATCCCTGATAAACGTAGATGCTAAAATCCTCAACAAAATATTAGCAAACAGGATCCAGCAATACATTTAAAAGATCATACACCATGACCAAGTGGGGTTTATTCTGGGGATGCAAGGTTGTTATTTTTTCCGACATGTCTCCTTGGGCAAGGGAAACAAAAGACAAAATACACAAAGGGGACTACATCAAACTAAAAAGTTTGTGCACAGCAAAGGAAACCGTCAACAAAATGAAAAGACAACTTAATGAATGGGAGAACATATTTGCCAATGATACATCTGATAAGGGGTTAATATCCAAAATTTATAAAGAACTTATACAACTCAACACAAAAAACAAACAATCCAATTAAAAATGGGCAAAGGACTGGAATAGACAGTTCTCTAAAGAGGATACACAGATGGCCAATAGACATATGAAAAGATGCTCAAGTTCACTAATCATCAGAGAAATACAAATTAAAACCACGATGAGATATCACCTCACACCTGTCAGAATGGCTATCATCAATAAATCAACCAACAACAAGTGTTTGCGAGGATGTGGAGAAAAGGGAACCCTTGTGCACTGTTGGTGGGAATACAAACTGGTGCAGCCACTTTGGAAAGCAGTATGGAGTTACCTCAAAAAATTAAAAATTGAACTGCCTAATGACCCAGTGATCCCACTTTTGGGAATATATTTGAAGAAACCTGAAACACTGATTTGAAAGAATGTGTGCATCCCTAATGTTCATTGCAGCATTATTAGGCCAAGATTTGGAAGCAGTCCAAGTGCTCAGCAGTGGATAAAAAAGTGGGGTACATTTACACAATGGGATCGGACTCAGCTGTAAAAAAGAAGGAAATCTTACCTTTTGTGACAGTATGGATGGACCTGGAGAGTATTATGCTAAGTGAAATAAGGCCGTCAGAGAAAGACAAGTACCATATGATTTCACTTATATGTGGAATCTAGTGAACAAAAAAAACCAACAAAAATAGAAACAGAGTCATAGAGAACAGATTGACAGCTATCTGAGGGGAAGGGGGTTATGCGACTGGGTTAAAAACGTGAAGAGATTAAGAAAAACAACAACAACTGTTGTCTGTGATAGACACAGATAACAGTATGGTGATTACCAGAGGGAAACTGGGGTGAGGGAGGCAGGAGAGGGTACATGGGGCACAAATGGTGACAGAAGGACACTTGACTTATGGTGGTGAGCACACAGTACAATATACAGATGATGTGTTATAGAATTGTACACCTTAAACCAGTGGTCGGCAAACTGCGGCTTGCGAGCCATACACGGCTCTTTGGCCCCTTGAGTGTGGCCATGAAGTTTCAATCGCACTGTACGCGTGTGCCTGCACGTGGTATTTTGTGGAAGAGCCACACTCAAGGGGCCGCAGTTTGCCGACCACTGCCTTAAACCTTTATAATTATAATAACCACTGTAACCCTGATAAATTCATAAAATAAGAGAAATCTGCCGAAACCGGTTTGGCTCAGTGGATAGAGCGTCGGCCTGCGGACTGAAAGGTCCCAGGTTCGATTCCGGTCAAGGGCATGTACCTGGGTTGCGGGCACATCTCCAGTGGGAGATGTGCAGGAGGCAGCTGGTCGATGTTTCTCTCTCATCGATGTTTCTAACTCTCTATCTCTCTCCCTTCCTCTCTGTAAAAAATCAATAAAATAAAAAAAAAATAAAAAAAAAATAAAATGGCTCTGCTTATGTCAACTTTTTTAAAAAAAAAAAGAGAGAGAAATCTAGTGAATTCTACCCTAAGAGAGGCTATTGGCTAATATAATGAATAATGTCCTAAAATATTTTTCAGGGAGGCATGATATGAATGTATTCTACTAGGCTGTTTCTTACTGTGACTTTCCACATTGGCAAATAGCATCACAATGGAGCATCGTCTAACATCATCATGCCAACTGAACATGAGCTCAAAGGACTCACAGAATGAAGGCATTTACTTCAGGTCTCGGTCTCTGCACAGGTGGCACTCACCCTCTCTGATGCTGGCAACTCACATTTGAACTAAATTCCAAATGTATTCTGTTCAATTATCTGCTTGGAGTCCATGTAAAATTCTTAATCGCTATCCCCTCAATCTTTATGACTATTCTTCCAGTACTCTGAAACCCACCAGGTATCATCATGACCACAATGACGATGAAGGGGGACATATGGGACCCAAGAATCTGAGAGAGATGACTCAGCCAGCATCCTCCCTTGGTGTGCACGGGAAGGGATGGTTACTGTGCCATCTGGAGCATGACAATGAGAACACAGTCCCTGGCTCTTCCTGATATAGCTCGCAGTCCATCTGGGCCTCCAGACATCCATTCACATTCACATTCATGCACATCCCCTACTACTCCAACTCCTACACCTTTTTGGCAGGAAATATCCACACAGCTGGATTGGATTCGTAGAATGTTTTTATTTTGGCCTCATTAAACTGTAGCTTCCCTCAAGCAATGTGTATATACATATTTTTTTATCATGTAGCCCAGAAATCATGTAACAGGAAGAAGGCATCTCAGAGAAGTTCTTCAGGAAAAGGCTTAGGAATAGAGACCAAGAAGAGCGTGTTGCTGCTGCTTGTTTTATGGAGCATTCACACAATTCTTCCTCCTCTACCTCCTACAATATACAAGTATTTATTGTATATTCTAAAATAAAAGGCCTCTCTGGAGCTAGCAAGGCAGATTTGTAAGTGCTGGGATTATGATTTATTGCCTGTCAGATTATGGGTTAGAGACCAGTGAGACATCCAGACAAAAAATATTGCCAGGAACCATATCAGGCTGGGGAGATGTTGGTAAACAAGACAGACATATGTGATCCTTACAATTTGGAAGGGGTGAGCGGTATTACACGAATACATTCAAGTGTGATTTAAGTGTCATCAAGGGGAAGCAGAGGGTACTATGGGAAGAAGCAACAGTGGGGTTTAAGACAAATATCTCTTCCTTTATTTAGGTGTGCCAGGAAAAATCTCTCCCTCTCTTGATTGTCCAGATCTGTCTTTAGAATTTGAGAGCTTCCTGCTTTGGTTTCTCATATCATACCTTAGTTTGAAGGACAAACTATTCACTGAAACTATTAGAAGCTGGTGATCAGCATGCTCTTCAACTAATTTAAAAATCTTCCAAATTCATGTAGGAAGATCAACCTTGCCCTTAATGAAAAATAATTCCACATTCATTTCATAGGAAATGAATTAGGAAATTTACGATATTGGTTATTTGCTTTAAATTCTCTGTGAGTTAGTCTGTTCAAAGACTGTAAGTGAATTCTTGGTTATTCCAACAAAGGGGAGATTGGCATAAATATTTATCCAGTGATATTGGGCTCAAGCTCCCCAGTAGGGACACCACCCCTGGTAGCAGTGCAGCGGAGTGCAGTGGTTCTCAAAATGCAGCACCCACATCACCTGGAAGCTTGTTCGAAATATGAATTCTTAGACCCGACTCTCAACCCACTGAATTAAAAATTCTAGGGGTGAGGCCATCAAGCTGCACTTTAACAAGCCCTCTAGATGATTCGGATGCTAAAGTTCGAAAAACACTGGCATAGTGATTAAGACATGAGTTTGGAATCAGCCAGATCTGGTTTATTCAACTCCTGGCTCTACTACTTAATAGACGTGTGACTATAGATAATCTCTTTAATCCTCAGTTTCTCATATTGTACAATGGGCACAATAATAAAGTTTGCTCTAAAGATTAAAAGAAGCAATGCTTGTTAAGTCAAGTAAGCACAGTAAGTATTTAAAAGTGTTGGCTGTTAACTTTAATGGAGCTTTAGCTGTTTTCATCTATGTGACTGGATTAATGGGGTTATTAACCTTGCTTACTTGCAGGACAAATGAGGCTACATTTCTTTCTAATCAGGTGACATCATGTTCAAGTGAGCAGTGAATATCAACATTATCAGCAGAAGCTATCAATATATTCAAAAGACATAGAAAAGTCCCCAAACTAAGATATAGAATCAAGAGATACCCTTTCGCTACCACACTGGGAGCACTGGGTACAGAAGCCTCTCTAGACCAGAAGGTTTTCACAGGCTTCAATTTTTTTCTGGGGTAGGTCTGACCAGGCCATCGCAGGGTGACCTCTGACTTGGGCGCTGAGATAAAGTCTCCTAGTTGCTTTGCCAGTCCAGCCGACTCCTGTCCCTTTGAACCTTTCTCTGAACCTCTCCTAAGGCACTGATCATTTCTGCCATGTATTACAGTTCTTCATGAGTATGCCATTATTGTACATTCAGATGTTACTTTCTTAAGACAGGGCCCAAAGCTGAGTCATCTTCATACCCCCCTCAGCTCCCACTATCATGCCTAGCTTCTGGGATGGAATCAGTATCATTGGAATGAACAAATGAGTGAATTAATGTCTTTATACACAGATAAGCACTCACGGTAAGAAAAGAGACAAGCAAGCCGGCTTATCTTCCTCCAAAGTGATATTTGATTCTTATTATCACCTAGGAAAGAAATGGACGCGAGTGGATTTTGCCTACCAAACCCAATTGGCAACTACATGTCCTGTTCTCATTAAAAACGGTGTGACTTCAGGCCTGTGACTTCATCTCTCAGGACCATGAAATGATCCCGCCTACAAAGAGGATGGTGTTTCCCTGCCATCTCATACATTAAATATATTAAGAGGATCGATACTAAATTAGAATAATTTTTTGTATTTTAGGATAAATTGCAGTACACTGTACATAGGAGGTGCTCGATCGATATTTGTTGAACAAATGAATGAAAGCAAAGGGCTGTCAAGCACTAAATTTGGCAGAGCAAGAAGAAAGCAATCAAGCAAATATAAGAAGATGACCTTTTATCTTTTATCACTTTCGTTTTAGAAGCCAGACATCTTGGCTCTTTGTTACGCAAGTTGGAAGGCTTTGTGCAGAATCCGAGAGGCGGGGAATGGGAAATCCAGCAGAGAAAAGAGTTCACATTAGAAATTCCTCTTCCCCAGGGAGGAGGCTCAAAGGCCAGAGTAAGAGCCTTGCTTAAAAGTTTTCTTTGGCAGCAATGTGTTTTCAATAATAATCCTGGTTACCTTTCGAACTCTGTCTAATGTTATGTTTCTGTTTTAAAATTGAATTTTTTGAATAGGTGTTACATGGCTCAAAAATCCTATATAATAAAAGTCTAATATGCAAAGCGACCAAACAGTGGAACGACTGGTGGCTATGATGTTCACCGACCACCAGGGGGCAGACACTCAATGCAGGAGCTATCCCCTGGTGGTCAGTGCTCTCCCACAGGGCGAGCGCTGCTCAGCCAGAAGCCGGGTTCATGGCTGGTGAGCCCAGTGGCGGTGGCAGGAGCCTCTCCCGCCTCCAAGCCCAGGATGTCCTACTGCTGGCTTAGGCCCACTCTCAGGGAGCAGGCCTACGCCATCAGTTGGACATTCCCCAAGGGCTCCTGGACTGTGAGAGGGTGCAGGCCGGTCTGAGGGACTCCCCCTCTCCCTGAGTGCACGAATTTTGTGCAATTGTCCTCTAGTAAAAAAATAAAAGGATACCCAGTGGAAAGTCTTTCTCACTCTTATTCCTGATCTCTCTAATTCACTCATTGTAGTGCCCATTTATAAATAAGCACTGTGATTAGTTTCTTATGTATCCTCCAGAGTTTTGTTACTTATATACATACATTTATTTTTATTGTTGGAAGTATTACATATGTCCCCTTTTTTCCATTGAGCCCCTCCACCCTTCTATCCCCCAGGCCTTCACCACACTATTGCATTTATGCAAGCAAATGCAGATACTGTACATATTTTTTATTTTTCCACCCTTTTAATGACAAGAGATCACATTCTATACCAATTATTCTGTACTTTGCTTTTACCATTTAATGCATCTTAAAGGTGTTTTTTTATATCAGTACATTGAGAATTTCTTCATTTTTATTATTTTGCATAATATTCAGTTGTAAGGGCACACCTTAACGTACTTCTCTAGTGTCTTATTAATGATTCTTTAGATTATTTCCTATTTTTACTATTATAATCATTGCTATAATAAATAACCTTGAACATTGTGTTACATATTTTCAAGGAGCAAAATTAACTCATTATCTTAAATTTAGGGAAATTTTCTTGATTTTAGGGGAAGATACAAATGAAAAACTACACCAATATTCTATATGAATGTTAATGTTTCAACTACTTGATTTTTATTATTCTATATAATATTCTGGCCAAATCTTTTCTTACATAATAATAAAATTATAGCACATAATATAAGCACAGATAAAGTTATTAAAGAAAATGTCAGCATCATAAGATTTCTGATAGATTATATTGAAAATTGTTCTAATAGAAACAGAGAGCAGAATGGTGGTTGCCAACACCTGAGGAGGGAGAAATGGTGAGGTGCTAATCAACAGGAATAAGGTTATTGTTATGCAAGTTGAATAAATTCCAGGGCTCTGCTTTACAACATGGTGCCTATAGTTAATAATCTTGCATGGCACATTTAAAAATTGGTTCAGCCCTAGCCAGTTTGGCTCAGTGGATAGAGGATTGGCCTGTGGACTGAAGGGTCCCGGGTTTGATTCCTATCAAGGACATATGCCCGGGTTGTGGGCTCGATCCCCATGGGGGACATGCAGGAGGCAGCCAATCAATGATTCTCTCTCATCATTGATGTTTCTATCTCTCTCTCCCTTTCCCTTCCTCTCCAAAATTAGATCTCATATTGAGTGTTATTACTATAATAAAAATATAAATAAAAGATTATTTTCTCTTTGTGACTTCTACTATGTGCCATTTACTCCACATATGGCTTTACTCTTGATTTCAAACCAATCCCCACCCTCCAAATGTTCCTCCAGCCTCCAACATTCCTGTTTCACTCAGTTGCTCAGGTCCAAAACCCAGCAATCATCCTGAGTTCTCTCTTTTTCTCACCTCCAACATTCAATCCATTAACAAGTTTGGCCAACTCTACCTTCAGAATCTGACCACTGCTGTCATCCTGCCCTCACCTTTCATTTGACTACTGAGCTAGCATCCTCACTGACCCGATTCTACCTGCCATAGTATTCCCCTTAACAATCAGGGTGCTCTTTGGAACAGACAGATCAGGTGATGCCACAGTCCTCTGTCTTAATCAACCATGAACCATTGGCCTCCACTTACCTTTCCAACCTTGAATTAGAGCCTCTCTTGCCCACTCACTGCGCTCAGTCACACTTGCTGGTCTTGGAACAGAACTAGATTCACTCCCATCCCAGGGCCTTGCAGTTACCGTCCCTTTGCCTTCCACCAGACCCTTGTGGCTCCTTGTTCAGGTCTCAACTCAAGTGTCACTTCCTCAGAGTGGCCCTCTGATCACATTATCAAAAACAGTGCCTCCTTCACTCTATCCCTTTATCTTGTGCTTATTCTCTTCCTAGGATCACTAATGATGGGCATTTTTCTAAGTGGTTGTTGCTGTCTCTCCTGCTGGATGGAGATTGTTCAGCAGAGCCGGTGTGTTCTCATTTGCTGCTGCACCTACAGAACTTAGAATAGTGCCTGGCATATGGTGGGTGTTCAGTAAATATTCGTGGAATAAATAGATGGACTATAAAATAAAATTTTGTTTAACTGTGCACACTTTTTAGATAGTTTTAGAAACGGGATAATATTGAAAATGAGGCTTCAACTCATAGAAATGCTTTCATCCAAAACAGCTTTGATAATATTTGTGTAATGTTGCATTTTAGTATGTGCCATAAGAAAGCTGTGATGTGGAAATTATCAGATCTGGTTTTAGTTTTATATATATAGCTTGAGGAATTTTGGGCAAATTGCTTACACTATCTGTAGTTCAGTTTTCTCATTTGTAAAATGGGAGTTTGAATGATATGAACTTAAGTTACATTTCATTATCAATTAGTTAAATAAGTACGTATTAAACATGTACTATATCCCAGGGACTGTGCTAGGCATTTGGGATCCTTGGTGAACATGACTAATGAGCACTCAATTCGTGGAGTTCACAGCTTAGTGAGGAGCCACTTTTTCTCACCGGTGATTACTGTGGGAAGGAGAGGGTCACAATACAATGACAGCACAGAACAGGGACCCTGACCGAGTGCCGGATGTCAGGATAGACAGAGACGTGTGACTGAGAGCTGATGGGTGGTTCCAGTTAATTAGGCACAGCGGAGTTGGGAGCTTTCTGGGCAGAGGAGACAGCTGTGCCAGCGCTGGGAGGGTGGCACGTGCTAAGAAGGGGAAGTGGGCCATTGTGGCTGCCCGGAGTGACAGGGAGAGGTGGGCAAGGGCTAGCCTGTTTCTCAAAGTGAGCTGTGCAGACCTGTGAACTGTCTGTTAACATACGGTGATTGAACTATAGACACGGAAAGGATGTGTTCAGACATTTTTATAGAAATTTCACAAAGTAACTTTGTTTATTGCATCTAATAAAAACAAGTTGGGCTTGCCTTTTGTATGACTTTGTGTTTCCATTGTACTTATCTGAATAATTTGTCTTTATTGTATTTATTAAAGCACCGATCCTCAACAGATTGGGCATTAAAAACAAAACAAAACAGAACTTGCCCTTCAGCAAAGACAATTGTACAGCTCTGGGCTGGGCCTCGTGAGCCAAGTTAAAGACTTTGGTCTTTGTCTTACAAGAAACAGGTGTAAAGTGTAGGAAATGTTCATACACTTTACACCTAAAGTGCAGCATGCTAATTAACATGCATATAATTAACAGTTTAGTGGGAGGTGAAAAGGTGCAGCCAGCAATTTCCTTTGCTTCAATAATAGCCGGATAAAACCAACCGACATGCACAGATAGGAATCTAGACTGTGAGCTTTGGGGATGAGACTTATTGTTCCCCTGTCTCCAGAACCAACTCAGTTACAGAGAGAAGTTCAATAATATTTGCTGAATTAAATTGCAACTATAATTCAAAATAGTCATTCTCAATTGGCAGCCGGGGACCCAACTGGGAGCACCCACCCCACTCCCTTTTGGCCCCTGGTTTGTTCAAGGCTCGCTTTTCCAGAAGGGAAAAGGGCCGTCTGCCTGCCAGTGGGCCTGCGGCAGGGCTAGGGCCTCACAGGGACACACACCTTCCCCATTGTTGCGGTAAAGTGGAAAGAAGTTAACTAGAAGAGGATGCTCTGCCGGGAGAAGGTGTGAGCCTGCACACAGGCCACGTCAGAACAAAGTCTTACACGCGAGACTTATTGTTCCGAGGCAGAACTTTCCTTGACGTGATAAATAGTCCATGAGGGCATAGAAAGTTCAGGGGAGGGTGCACTGCTGCAGGTGGAAAGAGTCTTTGTATAATATAGGAAATTAATAGTGTAATGTATAACTTAGCTCAGATGATTTCATAAAGCATGTTTGTTAATCATTGTCACTTGCTGTACCCCATTGTTAATCATTGTCACTTGCTGTACTCCATTGTTATTTGCTGTGCTCACCCCCAATAAAAGCCATAAGGAATCAGAGGATCTTTGCTATTCGCCTGAGCGAGCGGTAGCCCTCTGCTTCTCCGTATCCTGTCGTCCGACTCATCTCTGTGTCTCCGTTCACCAAGAACATCAATACCCATCCCAACCTTCAGAAACAGTGGGGAGAGTCGCCTTTACGAGTAGGAACAAATGGTGGGTGGCATTTAGACAGTTGTGTATCTGAGTTATAATCTTGACTTTTCAACTGATTCTGGGTTGCATTTGAAGCATTTTCCGAAAGCAACCATCGTTTACCACCAGCAGCACACAGTTCCTTCTGTGTTAGATCTAAAACTCAGTGATTCTTATGAAAACCCAGCAGTCCCTTTTGATGCTACAGAGAAGAACTGGGCAAAGGACCAAAGTTAGCTAATACTCAGTTTTATCACACGGAGAACAAAACCAAGAGAGCAGAAACTCCCATTTTAATTGAAGGTAATTAAATGCAAACTCACTCCTGCAAAATCACCTAAGATCCAGGCTCAATGTTCCTGTATTCTATTACCCGTCAGTTCTTCCTCATCAGCCTGATGGCTGAAACCTGTAAGCAGCTGTCCCTGTCATTAGTGGGAGTTATTGAGAGTCCAGCTGTAATCCCATCCTCCCCAGACTGTTAAATTATATCCCAAAGGGAAATATGTCATGCGGGGAGGGCTCACATGAAAATAACTTGTCCTACTGAGTCTTAATAGTCTGATAAGGAGAAAAGCAACGGCAAGGATTAATCGAAACAAGGGATAATCCTAGCGACATGTTTAAAAATCCTTAATTCTTTTAAAATAGCTCTAGCCTCCCAGACACAATTAAAAGCAGGTTGCTTCCCTAGCCGACAGCAGGGGGCAGCAGCTGAGAGTCAGCTCTGGTTCTGGGACAGTGGTTCCAAGGATGGAAAATTTGCAGTGGAAAAATCCTCAAAGTGCCTACATCTAAATATGGAAAGCCCAAGAGTTGGTTCCTCATTTTAAATAAAGATCAGAGCTAAGAATAAGGAATTTTGCATTCATTTTTAGTCCATATTCTCGTTTGTATTAAGTTGAACCTCATGAAATTGGCATTTTTGTGTGTGAGTCAAACGCTATTAAATATTGGCAATTTCAAAGGGTTGAACCTAATATTTTGGAGCAGAATGTCTACACAGACATACTTTGCAAGTATATGTGAAGGACGGGCACATATCTGCACAGAGCAACAGCCCTCTGTTCAGAGAGGTGATAACGAGTCCTCATGGACAAGGCAGCCAGTTCCTGCCTAATCCCCTGCCTCTCCCTGCTCCCCACAACTGTGATCATGAGTTCCCCAACCCTCATCCATGGTGTCTGTTCCTGAACCAATCGCATCTTCAGCTTCCGTTACCCTTCCTTCACCTTCCTGTCCACTTGTTACTCTGTCCCAGTCCCCGGTGAATATTACTCATCCTGCGTCCCTGTCACTCTCACTGCTCAATCAGATCAGGGCACAATCATGGCTAAGTCACAGGCACCACAGTACTCCCCTTCCTTTCAGACTTATTGTTCCCCTGTCTCCAGAACCAACTCAGTTACAGAGAGAAGTTCAATAATATTTCAGAGCCAGCATTTGAAAAACAAAGTCCCTAGGCCCTAGTTGCTGAACCTGGAGTGAGTTCTTGGTCTGTGGTTGTCCAACTGTGGTCCAGGGCTTGGAGCAGAAGCATCAGCATCATGGGGAAACTGTTTAAAAAGCAGATGCTTGGCCCCAAACCTACTGAATAAGATATTCTGGGGTTGGCGTCTAGTAATCTGAGTTATAACAAGCTTTTTGGGTGACTTGGATGCATACAGAAGTTTGAGAAATACTGGACTAGGTCATAAAACCAAGTTTCTCTTTGATCTTTGTTTTCTGTTATCAATGGCCTTTTACAATCTTCTTCTAGATAATTTCTAATTGTCTGCTTAAGTTCAGCTGAATCCCAGGCTTAGAGCCAGGCCCCTGTTATGCCTGGAATGACTTCCTCGTTGCCAAATGCCACCCTCCTGAGATGCTGATGTCACCCATGCTGGGTTCTGCAATGTTAGCCTTTGCCCACGGGTTGGAACCCAGGAAGCTCCCCATTAGTATCAACTGCAACTGGAGTTTGTGGTGCCCATGGACTTGGGGCTTTGCCTGCCTACATGAATCTCCAGAGCCCTGTCCAGCCTTGGTGGTCATTTGGTCCTTCTCTAACTTATTAGGACCACACAACCATCTCTGAATTTGAAATATGGTACATGCTACCCAGGTTGTTTAAAATTATATATGAGCACTTAAAATAAGAGAAAATGTTAGTACTTTTCATTCAAAGTGCATAATTTAACTTTAAAAAGAGGCCTAAATATTTCCTTTCTTCCCCCAACATTTTATGCTTGCTGAAACCGTTCACCATTTTATCTCTATAGTGAAATGGAGGAAAAGGGAAATGCCACCTCATAAAAACAGGAATTTTGAGAAAGAAATGGTATTACTGAAGCACAACTTCAAATTTTCTTTTAGACAATATCTGCTTGCTTATTTGTCCCTTTCCCCACTAGACTTGCTACGTGGGGAAGAAAATTTTTGTCTTATTTATTCTTGTAGCTTCAGCACTACTTTGTAATATGGTAGATATTCAAGGAATATTACAGAAATAAATATAAACACTCACATATACACAGTCACATGCAAAAGTAAAAAATGTATTTCTCTTGATTATCCAGATTATTAAATGTTACCAAAATAAAAATGGATTGTTTATATTTGACCAAGATTTAAGCTCAATATCTGTCTTCATGTTTAAGACGGGGAGCTTACTTGAATTAATGCCAGGGTTGGGTATCTATATAATAAAAGCCTAAGCGACCTTTACGGCGGAATGACCAGAGTGACCGGTCACTATGATGCACACTGACCACCAGGGGGCTCAATGCAGGAGCTTCCCCCTGGTGGTCAGTGTGCTCCCACCGGGGGAGCGCCGCTCAGCCAGAAGCCGGGCTCGTGGCTGGCGAGCACAGGGGCGATGGCGGGAGCGTCTCCTGCCTCCGTAGCAGTGCTAAGGAGCAGCAAGCAGGAGGGCTCCCGGACTGCAAGAGGGCGCAGGCTGGGCTGAGGAACCTCCCCACCAAGTGCATGAATTTTGTGCACCGGGCCTCTAGTCTGTCAATAAAATGCTTGGCACATCATCATCACAAATTGAGGCTATAAAGACCTCAAGGAACATCTGGTTAACACCTTTCATTTTTTGGAGGAGGAATTGAGGCCTATAGAGTTGAAGGCAGTTTTATAAGGTCACCAAGTTGGTTGGTGGCAAACCTAGAACAGAGCCCAGGCTTCCTGACTATTGACTTATTTCAGTCTGCTTTGAAAATCACTTTTGGCAACTATTTGTAATGATAGGACTAAATTGGAAAGGATAACTTTTCCCCAATTATTTTTTTTCAAGATTATAAATATCTTTTTAAAATGACAAGATGCCTAGAGCCATATGCTCTGATGTATTTAAATTATTCGTATCACTTACTTGAGAGAGAAATTTGTTATATGTATTCTCCTAAGGAGGTTCAAAGAAGTGTTGTTTCCAATAAATGAAAAATTCCTTTAACACAGCAGGAATTTTGAACTCAAATGCTAACCAGAGGGGTCCTGAGGTATTCAGTTAGGTTCACATATACTAGTATCCTAAACTCATTTTTCTTTAACTTCACTTATAAAGAAAAACATTGAGATGTCAATTTTAAGCTTTCATATTGGCAAAGATTAAAAACAGTGACACTGTCTTGGCTGGAATATAGGGCAATAAAAATTTGCACACTGTCAATGGCAGGGAGGCTAACAGACTCTGAAAGGGTAGTTTATTGGTTAAATCAAACTTTTAAATGCACATAGTCTCACCAATTTCGTTTCTAGCTCTTATAGTAAAGATATAATCAGAAAAGTGCAAAGATGTCCAGGTGCAAGGATGTTTATCCCAATATAATTATGAAAAACTAGGAAAAAACCCAAAGTCTATGAATTGGAGATGAGTTATATACATTATGACAATTCATAAGACAAAATTCTACATAGATATTAAAATATAAAACGTACTTATAGTTACTGAGATAGATCAGGACATAGGGAGGGAGAAATAGGGTTTAAAACCTCAAGTATAGTATGATCATAATTTATGGAAAATTGTGTGTATGTGTGTGATTATAGGGAGGCATACATGAGAATAACCTTCAAAATGTTGAAAGTGATTACTTCAGGATGATGAATTTGAGCTTTTTATACTGTTTGTGTTTGCTTGAATTATACATGAGCAGGTATAAACTTTATAATTAGGAAGAAGAAAGCACCAAAAGATCTATCTTCATATTATAAACAACATTATGCTGAATACGCTTTGGTATTGTCAAACTCTGCTTTAGGTTATTCTGAGGAAGGAACGCTAGGCAAATACATATAAGAGATTTCAAAGTCACAACTGATACAGTTTGACTTGATTCTTATTCCAAATTGGAAAATAAAGGTTAATTTCAGCTCCATTTATGCCCTTAACTTTTTTGAAAAGACATTTTTGATGAAATAATTCACGACCCCAGACTTGTATCCACATACATCTTGTATTGTTTCCAGCAGTGACAGCTGTTCCTGGACCACATGTCTTCTTCCTGCTCATGTCCCCAGTGACTCTTGTTACCGGGAAATCCACGGCCAATCATGGCGATGACGATGGCCACCCGCTGCTGCATCACCGCTATGGGGACAGGTGCCGTCCACACAGGAGCTGTCGCCCACTGCCCCAGCAAGGCTGCTAACGTTGGCACTTGGAGAGCTTGTCCTCGAGTAAGTGACTAGAGGCAGTGGAGCGAGGCATAATTCCCTCTTTTGAGAAAACTAATTTCAACACCAGTGGACTATCTATTACTAAACAGTAAGCACTCCAAAATGAATTTTTAACTGAAATTGGAAAATAGTCTGAAATTTGGAAACGTTGATAAAATATAGTTCTAGTTAATTATGCTGAAGTCTTTATTTTTCCTCTTCCTGGTCCAAGGTATAGCGAGGAGACCCGTGTGTCTGGTGTCAAGTGAGCGAGGGGTAGGGTGGCAGTGCTTAAGAACATTTGTCGAATGCCGTTCCTCTTTATATTAAACTTCTGTGAGCCCCTGAAGGTCTTCGGGGAGACTCTGAGTCTGTATTTCTAATAAGCTTCCAGGTGGTGCTGATGGACAACCTGCAGTAGCATTACGTTAGGTTGCAGTCTGTTCCCTACATTTTCTGACAGGTGAGAGTTTGAGTTGTGGCCATTCTGACCTGCTTGATGCAAGAAGAGCACGTCACTGTCTGGGAAGGTGGTCCCAGTACTCGGAAGGACCCAATGGGACAGAAAAAGGGAAGGAATGTCCTCGCAGACCAGTCTGGCATATCTGCGAAGGCAGCCTGGCAATTGATGAGCACAGCAGATGCCCTGGGCAGCTTGCTTTCACATCATGTCTGCACCAACCCTGTCCAGATTGAGCAGGTTGGCATACAATTCAGGCCTATGAATAGCTGCTACTCTGGAAATTGTCCTATCTGTTTTGCATGAAGTAAAATTTGCATTTACATATAGCACATTTTTGTGGAGGCAGATATGGCAGGATATATGGATATATATATATATATATATATATATATATATATATATATATATATCTGGAAGATTGGAAAGGATGTGTGTACTGAACCAGGAATTAAACTATACGTCTGTTGGGTAAACTGGGCTATTTTAGGGAGAAGGAAGGACAGCGAGACTTGCTATGTATGAAGCTTCTGTTAGCTACCATGCACTGTTAAGAAACTTCACACAAATTGTCTCAAGGAATCTTCAGCCCAAATGAACAGTGAGATGGGCTCTATGATCCTATTTGGTGAATGAGGTCTCTGAGTCTCAGGGGTTAAACAACTTGCCTAGTAAAATTTCTGAATATCAGATCTGGAATTTGGTTTCAGTTACGTCTGATTTCAAGGTCTGTATTCTCTCCGCTCTATTCTCATTGACACCACATGGAGCAAATAAATTATTTAACCAAGAATATGATTCTGAATCTAATATCGATTTGCATTTCGTGTGGGTTTTTGCTGAGTATGCAAAAGGGCTCAATACGAATACTCTAATTGTTTGGAAACTATCATCTCTGAAATATTGATTGTCTAATGTAGTAGCACTGGATTCAGTTAATGCACTTTTTAAAAACACTGTGTGTTTTTTTGGTAGTTCAGTCTCTTGAATTAAAGAGTGACTGTGTTTATGTTCCTCCCCATTACAAATGGCCAGATGTCAATCATAAAGCATTTTGGATAGCAAAGGACCAGATTTTGGCAGAAGCAATCTAACCCAGAAAAGAAACCAAGCTCAGAAAAGTCCTGAATGATTTTGATCTTATATCAGAATTCCCTTTTTTAAAAGGGTTGTGTATGTGGAGGCAGGGGAGCTGAGGGAGCCACTGAGGTGAGAGGATTTACATTAGTTCTAACTGATAACATGAAATATACTTCTGTAGCCACCACATGTTTATTGTGCCTCTAATATATACAAGATGCTAGAAGAAATATAATAACATGGGAAATGATAATGTATAATGTTATGTGAAAAAAGCAGAACCAAAGTGTATATGCAGTGTGATTTCAATGAAGAAAAACCATACAGGCATAGAAAAAAAGATTTGGAGGACTCACACAATAAAATAGTAGTAATTCTATGTTTGGGGTACACTTACGGGTCATTTTTGCTTTTTTAAAACCTGTACAAATGTTGTTGCTGTTTCTTTTCTACCATGAGCATATATTACTTTAATTAGAGGAAATTCATCTTTTTAAAAAAATCTAACCTACTGATTCTTTCCCTATTAAAGTTTAAAGCAGGCAGTACAAGTTATTTTGAAAGTTATCATGGTAGCCCACCTTCTAGTGTGTGTGTGTGTGTGTGTGTGTGTGTGTGTGTGTGTGTGTGTAAGAGCGATGAGAATAGGGTCTGAGGGTGGAAGGGTTGGGACAAGTAGTTCCTGATTGTTGGTATTTCTCTCCTGCTATTATTTTCAGGGTTCTGGAACCACATTGGCAAAGTACTTCACCATCTTTCAGGATAAAAGATGCTAATACATTTCAGATGGGATTCATCTTATTTGAATGTGTGGAGTAGGAAGGAGAAAAAGACGTTTTGTCTGTGTAAGAGATAACCTACCTTTGAGTTCCTAAAGGACGAAGTGAGTTAATAAGCCAGCACTTGGCAACAGAAAGTGTGAGTTATTACTATTGAATTAAAAGGAGCTTCTTTTAGTTTCTAATATAAGCTTTGGAGTTAACTATTCTCCACCCCCCACCTTTTTTTTGGTTCCTTCTATGTAACCTAATTTTGCTCTATTAACTTTCAGGAAAACCTCCAATTTGCAAAGGTAGCTTGTCTATCAAGGAATTAGGCCTTTGCTAGGAGAATGAACACAGTTATGTATAAGTGCTCTCGACAGGAGAAGGGACAGGGTGTCATGTGCTTTTCCAAAAATCTAGTCACCAAGGAGAAGGATCAGGATGAGCAGGAATTTACAAGCTTCTTGATCTACCAGCCTTCCTCTCTTGTGCTCTCTCTGAGATTGCCTTGGCAGGCCTAACTTTTGCTTTGTGGCTATAAGTGCTGTCTTCCCCACTGAGATGTGTGCTGGATGGGGCTTTCTGAAAATAAAAGTAAGTGGAATACACTTGACCGTTTCCATGACTGCGCCAGTTTCCCAGTTACTCGGTGATGCCCCAGGTATATAAAGCTATCGCTGCATCCCTGGACTGAGTGAGGCTGGTGCAGTGTTGTGTACAAAAATGGTATCAATAGATATTAATAGATATTACAGTCATTTCATCAGCCCACACATGTTTATTGTGCCTCTAATACATACAAGGTGCTAGAAAAAATAGAAAAAAGATATAAAAATAGATCCTATTTTCAAGGAACTTCAAACGATCTTGTGTGATGGTGTTTACCATTTGCAAGAGTAAAAAGTTCATATTGTTTTATATTTAGGGGATTACTAATGTAACTCAAATACAGTGGGAGTCTATTTAATAGTAATGTACCAAAGAACCAGTGTTGGTTCATTAGTTGTGACAAATGTACCATAGTAATGTAGCAACAGGGGAAACTGAAGGCAGACTATATGGGGACTCTGTATTATTTTTGTATTTTTCTGTAAACCTAAAACTACTTGAAAATCAAATCATTATTTAAAAAAAATCAAATAACATTTGTTAAGCACTCAATAGTTTTGCCTGTAAGTATATTTACAATCTCTCAACCCTGGCTTCTTTTCATGTAACCATCATTTAACAAACTCCTTAATTTGATTTTCTCTGAGAAAGCCCAACATGTTCACCAATTTCAGCCGCAAGTCCCAGCTGCACAGAATCTAGGCGTTGGGGTTGCCCTTGCAGTTGGTATGAGATGTACATAACCAGATGAGGTGGAAATCAGGCTAAACCTGAAATCTTAGGGTACTGGTATTATTTCTCAGGACCACCCAACATTCACCAAGTTTTGTGCATTTGGATCAGGAAGGAGGCAGGATGGTAAGGTTTCTCTTGTGTGAAATGACCATGCTGTCTCCTCTATGAGCTTCAGTTTCTTCATCTGAGAAGTAGGAAGTTATCTTAGCTTTGCTTCATTCTTTTTAATTATGTCCAAGGCAGAGCAGCAGTACCAGCAGCACCACCTCTACCACCTCTTCTACCACCTCCACCAACTCCACTTCCATCTCCATTTCTACCACCTCCACCACCTCTATCATCTCCACCTCCTCCATCTCCACCACCCTCACCACTTCTAATACTTCTGACACCACAATCACCTCCATCTCTGATACCTCCATCTCTATCACCTCCAACTTCACCTCCTTCACCTATACCTCCATCCCCACCTCTACCACCTTCACCACCTCTAATAATTCTCTATCACCTCCACCTTCACCTTCTCCACTTCTACTACCTTCACCTTTTCTACCACTTCTGCCACACTCTCTCCCATCTCCTTCAGTAACTCCACCACCACCTTCACCACCACCATCACCACCACCACCACTGCCTCTTATATCTCTACCGACTCCAACATCACTTCCACCACCACCATTTCTGCTGCTATCACTACCCCCACTACCACCACCACCACATAATTATGGCATCAGAAGGCTTACTAAACATCATAAATATTGACTTGAAGAGGTAAATATCTTTAAGATGAACTCTGCAGAAGTGAACATACAAATGGGGGTGAACCCTCTCAAGTAAAGCTCCATAGACATGAAACTTCTCATGACATCCAGGAAATCCCTCCCTTCACTTATTAGAATGTTGGCTAGCTGACCATTGTTTTTTTGCCATTAAGTTTAGTGGAGATGCCAGAGAAGGCAACCTGTCCATTCCTAACTTGAACGGATGGGAGGTTAGAAGATATTTAACCTGCTAATCCTTTCAAAATTGTGCACATGCACCAAAAGCCTTCATATCCAGTTACTCTGGAGATTCAGCAGAGCTGTCTAGTATAATTACATCAGCAGGATGGAGTCAAACCTGGAAACCATCATTTAACACTTTGTTGGGTAAGGGTACTAGCGTGTTTAATAAAACTGTTTGTGTCCATTGGGCTCAGCATTATAAGGTTCATTAGCATAGCCACACAAATAGGAGTTTATCGGAATATACCACAGAGGAATCCAATGAAAAGGAGAATACCTCAAAGGTAGAAAGGAGATTTCAAGGTAAACATGCCTCAAGGAGGGGTGCAGGTGTAGGCTAAACGCTTAAATTCTTTTCTTAGAGGGTTTAAAATTTATGGGAGACATCATTCCATCTCAGAAACGGATTTACAGGGTGTGCTGCATCGTGTAAATGCCCTGGGACCTGCAACTGACTGCTGCTTATGCAGGTTGAGACCAGGCGGGCCTGTCTCAAGCGATCATACCCCAGTCTTAACGTCATTTCTATAGTTCAATGCACAGCCATCTGTTGCTTTAGTTCTGATGCAGCAATTCTCAGAAGTGTTTCAATCACAGGGATCATAAAAGATAAGCCCTAAGCGGATGGCCTGGCCTATTGAATGTGGGTTGGGGACCACACTGCTTTGTGCTATTGGAACTTTGCCCCATGACCTAGTGTCATTCAATTTTTTTATGGGAAATTCAAAGCACCGAAGAATTACACTTCGATTTCCTTGTCCTGAAAATGGCCTTCTTTTTATAAAGGTGGAGGGTCTAGAACAATACTTTTTGATTGAGTAGGCATCCTTTGAAATAAAGATACTTAAAAAAAACCTAGGAGTGGTCAGCCCTGAAAAACAAGATTAACCTCTCATTAGAAAGTGAAGGGAAGTGAAGCAAAGGCTTCTTAAAGTTTTAGTCCAGTGGTTCTCAAAGTGTGATCCCTAGACCAGAAGCACCGGCATCACCCAAGAACTGGTTAGAAATGCGAAATCTCTACTGAAGCAATAACTCTAATGTCTAGTAATCTGTGTTGATGGTCATCCTTGAAGCCTTAAACTAAAGCAAGATATTCTGGAGGGTTCAGAAGAGAGTAAATAAAATATTTAGATCTTAGGGAATTAAAGCGTCAAAGAAGTCTGAAGGAAGCGGAGGCTGGGGCTGAGGTTTGAATGCATGTGCCTTTCTGTGTTAATCACAGACACGTAGACTTCTAGGTCTGGAGGAGACTTTAGAGCAGCGGTTCTCAACCTGTGGGTCGCAACTCCTTTGGGGGTCGAACGACCCTTTCACAGGGGTCGCCTAAGACCATCGGAAAACACATATATAATTACATATTGTTTTTGTGATGAATCACTATGCTTTAATCATGTTCAATTTGTAACAATGAAATTGGGGGTCACCACAACATGAGGAACTGTATTAAAGGGTCGCGCATTAGGAAGGTTGAGAACCACTGCCTTAGATCATATAGCTCCATTAGGCCCCTCACTT
>NW_005871062.1:13907055-13973283 GCF_000147115.1 Myotis lucifugus | reverse complement strand
ATGGTACAAAGCTGAAAAAATTTGCGAAGCACTCAGAGAAAGAATGAGTTCACACCATTTATTGCCAACTTATCGTCCTATAACATGAGGGTGGCTAAAACAAATAAATAAAATGAGAGTGGGATGATCATAGGCAAACACAGGCATACCTCCTTTTATTGTGCTTTGCTTTATTGTACTTGACAAATACTGTTCTTTGTTTGTTTTTTTACAAATTGAAAGCAAGACCCTCTACCAGTTAAAGGATTACCACTTGCCTATTGTGACACTTGCTTTATTGTTATGGTCTAGAGCCGTGGTCGGCAAACTGCGGCTCGCGAGCCACATGCGGCTCTTTGGCCCCTTGAGTGTGGCTCTTCCTAAGCCTTAGGAGTACCCTAATTAAGTTAATAACAATGTACTTACCTATATAGTTTAAGTTTAAAAACTTTGGCTCTCAAAAGAAATTTCAATCATTGTACTGTTGATATTTGGCTCTGTTGACTGATGAGTTTGCCGACCACTGGTCTAGAGCCAGCCTACAATATCTCCAAGGTATGCCTGTAATTCCCCATGAGCACATCCCAGAGATGCTTGGTATTGGGACACCTCAGCATTTCATAAGGTGCAAAATTTCAATTTTGTTCTCCAGGATTCCCAAGTGGCAGATGGAGCACATGCTGTTTCTTTCTGGGTACCAGTCAGAGCAGGGACCTGATCGGGATCCCAGGGACTGTGCACAGAAGGAGCAGTCATGGCCAAGGAACGTGGGCTTTAGGCATGGACAAGCAGTGATGGATGAGAACAAGTATAGAGGAGAGGGGTGGGCAAGGAGGGAGAGATGGTGAGAGAGAGGAGGAGGGTATTTGATTTTAGCAGTTCCTGTGAGTGGGAGACTTTAATGAGAGGGGAGGAGAGCTACAGGAGGCTTCAGAGAGGCTTCCTCTATGGAGTGCTATGGGGCCCCCTCAGTCACCTTGTCAGGAAACTTCATTAATGATCTACCGTGTTCTGCAAAGTTATGCCATCTGGCCAGTGTTTCTTTGAAACGACAGCCCACAGATTGGACTGGATGGGGCTCCAGTTACATTGAAGTAAGATAAACTTTACATACATTCCTTTCCCTCTAAAAGAACAACAGCAACCTTATGTTATATTTTGTTCTGCCTGTATTTTTTAAGCAAGACATAACTCCTTAAAAACAACATGATTCAATCCTCAGAGATCTAATTTAGAGAAATTTCCTGGCCATTCATTGAGGATTAATGAAATGAATAAATTTATACAGTAGTGTGAGCTCATTATTTTAGTCCAAATAATGATCTTCTAGCACCCAAGAGAAATAGTGACCTACTACTGTATTTAGAGATTTTCCGATGTAAAAGTAGAAGGAAAAGGGTACTAACAACCTTCTCTCTTCCCCCATATAATTTAATGAGTGCTTACTATGTGCCAAAAACCATGAGGGCAGGAAAGATGAATAAGATATAATAGATGATCCTTTATATTCAGAGAGATTGAGGTATAATAGTAGTGACTGACACAGTGAATAAAATACAGTGTGAGAAATAGTATATATAGAAAGGGTGGGGCACAGGATTAGAAGTACCATTTATTTATTACTTATTGTATGTCAAGTATTATTTTAAACATTAAAAAATTTACACAGACAACAGTATGGTGGTTACTAGAGAGGAAGGAGGATGGGAGAGGTTGAACAGGATAAAGGGGTAAAATATATGGTGACAAAAGGAGACTAAACTTTGGTGATGAGCACATAATGCAATATACAGATGATGTGTTATAACATTGTACACTTGAAAGTTATATAATCTTATTGACCAAGGTCAGCCCAATAAAGTTAATAAAACTTTATTTAGCCCTAGCCGGCTTGGCTCAGTGGATAGAGCATCAGCCTGTGATTCTGGCCAAGGGCACATGCCTGGGTTTCAGGCTCGAGCCCCAGTAGGGGGCATGCAGGAGGAAGCCAATCAATGATTCTCTCTCATCATTGATGTTTCTATCTCTCTTTCTCCCTTCCTCTCTGAAATAAATAAATAAATAAATATTAAAAAAAATAAATAAAATAAAATTTTATTTAGTTACTAGAGGCCTGGTGCATGAATTCATGCATGGATGGGGTTCCTCAGCCTGGCTGGTGATTGGGGCCATCTTGCCCATCACCCAGTCCCGATTGGGGCCTATCGGGGCCACCCGGGGGGAGGGGGACCATGGGAGGTTGGCTGTGGGAGTGCACTGACCACCAGGGGGAAGCTCCTGCATTGAGTGTCTGCCCCCTGGTGGTCAGTGCACGTCATAGCGACCGGTCGACCAGTCGTGACAGTTGCTTAGGCTTTTATATATAGAGATTTATTTTATTGTGCTAAAATATGCATGACAGCACACATCATTTTAGCCATTGTTCAGTGTATAGTTAGCTCAGTAGCATTAGTTTATTCACATTGCTGTGCCTCCATTACCACTGTCCATCTCTACCTAAAGCTTTTTCATCTTCTCAAACTGAAACTCTGTACCCATTAAATACTAACACCCGTTCCCCTTCCTCCAGCCCTGGCAACCACCATTCTACTTTCTCTGTCTATGAATTTGACTACTCTAGATGCTTCACACATATATGGAAGCCTACAGTATTTACTCCTTTTGATCTGGCTTATTTCACTAATTATAATGTTATGATATTTAATATTCAGTAATTCATGTAATTCCAACAACAGCTCTGTGAGGCTGGTAGTAATTCCCCCATTTTACAGGTAAGCATAGAAGGTATTGCTCACAAAGCACAGCTAATAAATTAGCCTGGATTTGAATCCTGGTCTGGCTAGTGCTTAAGCCCACACCCCTCACCACCACACTAATTCATCTGGTGGGTAGGAGTGGGGAGTCAGAGAAGTTGCTATCATTAAAAAAACAAAGTCCCCCAAACCCAAAACTTTTTTATATAGTTCACACTTACTGTAGGAATAGGACACGTATCTCTTTGACAGTAACAAGATTATTAATCAGGTATTTCAAAAAGAAGATTGACAAGTGGAAGAGGATCTGGATCTGAGGCTCACTGCTTTTCACAACCACGAGGAAAAACTGTCGCCATAAATACATCTGCTGCTCTATGGAATCCTCCAGCAAGTGGCTGTCAGGTTAAAAAGAACTGTGGCAGCCTTTTCTGCGTCGCTGAAACAGACAAGGGCCACTGTCTTCCTCTGAGAGCTCCTTCCTGGGGCTGATACTTCTGTTTGACTGTTTTAAGATGCTTTGCATCTGGAGCCTGCGAAGGGCCACCCCCAATGTGGCACACATCTCTGGGCTGTCTGGGAGTGAGCTGTGTCTACAGCGGCCAGAGCAATGCTGGCACTCCCGGGAGGTATCCTGCGACCACTCTGTCCAGGTGTGTGGCCAAGGCTCCCAGTTTTCCTCCTTTTTGACTCTTCTAGTCCTCACCTGCCTCATGCCACACCCACATTCTCCCTCTCTGCCCAGCCCCTGGAGATGGGTGGTTTCTTCCCTGGGACACACACATTGAAGACAATAGGCAGGGACCAGGCTCACCTCTCAGCTGAGTCTCCTAGATACCACACCCTGGTTTAGTCTGCTTGTAGTGACAGGAGTTAGAACAACCAAAGGGCAAAGTTCTCAGGTTGACTTTTCTTTCTTTCCCCATTTTGTCCTTTATCCTAGATATAGTGGAAAGAGCATAACATTTTGGCACCAGGAGACCTAGGTCCAATTCTGGCTCTGCTACTTATAATCTGTGTGTCCCTGAGCAATGCACCAATGTCCTCTGAACTTCAGGATTTTTAAAAAATATATATTTTTATTGATTTCAGAGAGGAAGGGAGAGGGAGAGAGAGATAGAAACATCAATAATGAGAGAGAATCATTGATTGGCTTCCTTCTGCATGCCCCACACTGGGGATGGAGCCTGCAACTCAGGTATGTGCCCCAACCTGGAATCAAACCATGACCTCCTGATTCATAGGTCCATGCTCAACCACTGAGCCATGCCAGCAGGGCAAACTTCAGGTGTTTTTTTAAAAAAATAATATGTTTTTATTGATTTCAGAGTGAGGAAGGGAGAGGGAGAGAGGGATAGAAACATCAGTGATGAGAGAGAATCATCGATCAGGTGCCTCCTGCACACCCCCTACTGGGGATTGAGCCCAAAACCCAGGCATGTACTCTGACAAGAAATCGAACCTCAACCTCCTGGTTCATAGGTCAATGCTCAACTACTGAGCCACACTGGCTGGGATGAACTTCAGTTTTCTCATCTGTAAAAATGGGAATAATAATAATACTGGCATTCAAAGTTGTGTAACAAAATAGATCCAGAAACAAGGAAGCATGGAACAGACTAATGAATCTCAGAGGGAAAGTGGTGGGAAGAGATTAACCAGAGAATTTATATGTGTATATGCATAACTCATGGACACAGACAATAGTGCGGTGAAGGCCTGGGGGGGCAGGGAGATGTGGGGTAAAAGGGGTCAATGGAGGAAAAAGGAGGACATCTGTAATACTTTCAACAATAAAGATAAATTAAAAATAAAATATACCAAAGCACTTGCAAAAGTAAAGCACTACACAAGAGTTGATTTTTTTAAAAACTTAAATATAGTTTTAGAACCATGCATAATTTTCTATTTATAGTGCATGAAGGTTGCCCTGGATTCAAAGCAGTATTTTTACATTAAGTGAGCTCCACCATCAGGGTTTGCACTGCGAGAACACTCAACTGTGTGCGCCGTGGTCACCCTGGCAGTGCAAAAAAATCTCCCTTCTTTCAGCACAGAGATAGCCAAGCCAGGACCTATTACCTTGCATAAGTGAGTGAAGTGCTGGTTTGTTGCACAATGAATCACATCTACTTCCTCGTTTCCTAAAATGAAATCATCTAATGAATCTGATGAACAAAGATAAAAAACTGGCTTTTAATTCATTTATTTCAAGTATTTAAATATGTAACAATTAGCCTGCAGTGAATTATTGTGAGGACAGAAACGCATGTTCAATTAGTCAAATTCTTTGCTATTGTATTTAGATGTAGAAACTCAATACTTCTCCAGGAAGCTGGATGCAAATCTGAATTCTGTGAGCAATGTTTCTCCTACCACGTGGAGAATTACAAAAAGAAAGGCACGGGCAGTGCATGCAAAGCATGTGACATCCGTGGCCTGTGCTGTCATGACGTATGAGAAAGAGAAACAAGGCTTGCATTCTTAGCCGCCTAAGTCAGACAAAGGTCTCTTGAAGGGCTCGGTCACAATCCCCAACATAATGCTTAATTCTACCAATTTTACTCCATCTCCTTTTCCCTTTCTTCAGATTCCCTGGGCAAAGCAGAAGGAAACAGGGCCCAACAAGCCTTCCTGATAAAATTAGGCAACTCAAATGTTTAAAATAAGAGATGCTTAATTTCAGTGGGGCTCTCAACAAAGTTTCCAGAAGAATGTGTCCTCCCAAAGAAACTATAATGGCGGAGACGCCTGTGAACTTCTAGCCACTCAAAGTACAGTAAGAACCATTTATAAATGCGCAGACTACTTTCCCACATAAAAGAAGATCATAATGCTGATGTATTTTCATCAGGAGTCATTTCAAGTTTGAATACAGCAGAAGCTGTAGAAATATGTGTCCTGAGAGTTTTTGTTGGAAGAGCAACTATTAACTGCTGCCTTCAGATATGAACGCACAGAGGGAAGTTTATACTTCAACCCAGCCCTCTAAGAGAAAACTTAACAAGAATCAAAAGACTCTATGGTCCTGCTAGAAGGGCTCGGGCAGTCTGGGAACTTGAGTTCAAATCCAATCTCAGGCATTTTCTATAACCTCTCAGTCTTAGGGTCATCATTTATGGAAATGGCAGTAAAACTGCCTATCTCACAGGCTGTTTTGAGGATTAAATGAAAAGTCTGGAAAGGTGTAGCATGGCCTGGCATGTACCGGGAGCTTAATAAATGCCAGTTCCCTTTCAGTTTAAATTTTTTTTTTATGAAACTATGCTACTTAAAGTGACCATATCACATGTTACTACTACACTGCGTTTGTAAACAATCTTGTACATTTTGTAAGATTCCATTTTGTGTCCATTTTAAGGCACTTTTAGCAGCTTTTCTATTATAGTTCAAGGACGGAAGACAAACACTTATTGAGCACTTAAGTCACAGCAGTGTACTGCCCCATACCAATCTGCAGGCCCCAGTTCTATACGCGCAGGAACAGAAACTCACTGAGGTGAAGTGAAATGCAAGATCACAGTGCCAGTAAGTGGCAGAATCAGCTCTGAAACTCAGCTCCATTAAGCTCCCCTCTATGTCCTCTCAGTATGCTTATTTCTTGGCATTTTCTTGTAATGCTGACCTCAGCATCACATTTGAAATGAGGAAGCTGTGTGGTGCTAGCACTCAGAACATTTCCCGTCTTACAGTCTGCCTTAGACACAGCTGAGTGAAGAATGTTAAGACAATTTGCTGCTGGTCCCCTTGTGATCCAGTTGGATGGAACCAAGTTAACTGAAGTCCCTGTGTTGCATTGCCAGTAACCAGGAAGGGCTGGTGGATGGAAGTTCTTAGGTTGCTCTTTCTTCTTATTGCTTTTGTTGTTAATCCTCACCCAAAAATATTTTTTCCCATTGATTTTTAGAGAGGGTGGAAGGGAGGGAGGAAGAGGGCGGAGAGGGGAGGGAGAGGGGTGAGAGAGAGAGATGTGAGAGACACATCAATTGGTTGCCTCCCATAAGCACCCCCACTGGGGCTGGATATCAAACCTGCAACCCATATACAAGCCCTTGATCAGGAATCAAACCTGAGACCCTTTGGTGCCTGGGCCAACACTCTAACCACTGAGCACACGGGTCAGGGCAGGGTGCTCTTTCTTGACAAGGTTTGGACAGTGTGCAATGGGCTAACGCTTGAGCACTAGGACACCAGAGCTGGGACAGACTTCTTGAGGATGACTCAGGATCTCAAGCTGGTATCCCCACAGCGGGAGGGGCAGTCATTAAGAGCACAGACTTTTAATTATAGGTAAAGTCCTCTTGCTGTCGCTTACTCTCTTGTGTCCTTGAACAACTTTCTCAATGTCAATATCCTCATCTTTTAACCGGGGTTAATGGCAGTGACCGCTAAGATAAGGGTTAAAGAAATAACATCTGTGAACTTCTTAGCATGGTGCTAGCTGAGGAGGGTTCTGCATCTTGAATGCTTCCAGGGGTCAGCACAGTGCATGGCACACACCAGAGTGGATGTTTAACAGAAGGCACTCTCCGTGCAGGGGCAGCCTTTCCTTAGGAGCCCTGCGGTGTTTGCTCAACTCAGCGCCCTGTCCGGCACGCACTGTTTGTCTGCTGGGCAGCCCTGCTGGAAGGTCTATTAAACATACAGATCAGGACCCCCTTCATTTGTTTCCGCTCATCAGTCTGTTATTCTACTTAAAGTCACACAGTATAGTCTCTGTTTCTTCTTCGTGGCTGCAGAGTGAAACTGTATGACTGTGGTATTTTCCAAAGTTGGAAAAGAAGAAGAAAAGCTCAAAAGTTGGTGGCCTGCAAGCCGAATTCAGTGGATACCTAGATGTGTCTTGTTGGCCTGCAGTGTTGAAGAGTTTTGCATTTAAATATTCTAGTTGGGACATTGATTCTCTAGTTTGCCACAGTCCTTACCCCTCCCTACTGCCTTCTACCCAACTTTGCTCTTTTCTGTGGTCTCCTCTCTTCCCCCAACCTCTGATTTTGTGACCCATGGTGAGCACAAAGAGTGAGTGTTTTGAAATCTGATTGATCTGAACTGGAACCCAGGCTCTTGCTGGTGTATATATAATACAGGGTAAGTGAGTGAGCCTCCGTGCCTCAGTTTCCTCAGTGGTAGACGGTGCTCCCACCTGCCTTCTAAGACTGTTATGAAGATTAAATGAAGTGGGGCGGCCAGCACAGTGCAGGCACAGGGCAGGGACTCAGGAAAGGCAAACTGACAGCACGACAGCCCTGCCTCCTCACTGAGATTCCTGGTTTACAGGTCACATATGGAGTCTGAAGGGAAAAAAGTCAGAGATGAAGGGGTTAGGTGAGAAATTCTTCTGGAACAGAAGTGATGACGAAAACAAGAAGAATGTAAGAAAAGATAAAACAACCAATTTTCCAAGCACACACAGACGCTTGCTAACTCTGAGCAGCGTCAGTAACAGGGTTTCAGTGACTAATGAAAAGCTCCCGGTGAGGTGAGCTAGAGCTGGGCCCAACTCCAGGGCAATGAAATCAGAAACCCAGGGGCTGGAACCAAAGCACACACATTTTTGCGAAGTCCTCGGGTGTGCCGTGTGCAGCTATGACTGAGGACGCCCGGCACAGCTCACAGCGACAGTGCCAGAAAGGCCTTCGATTAGCGGAGGCAGCTTGTGCAGGCCGGGGCTCTCCTGAACACCAAGGGCCCACCTCTAACTGGTGTAAAATCGAGCTGGGATATATATGGATTTGCGCACTGACAGAGAGAGAAGAATCAATGAGCAATATGTGACGTGAGCGATTAACGCTGTGGGCCAGTCAGTAGCAGTGGGTATCGAGCGGTTGCAGGCTGCATGGGGTTTCACAGTATGTGAGACATAAACTCCCCCTTGGGTGACTGTCAAATGAATGGAGGCCCTCACAACCTAACGGGCAGGGCAGACACGGCAAATCCCTGCCCGAGGCACTGAGAAAGTGCACTATCAGAGGAGCCTGCAGTGGCTTTGCTCAGTTCCACAGACTAGGTAGAGTCATCTATTTGAAGCAGGATTGAAATACCTAAGCATTAAAGAATGCTTTTAAAATGCTTAAACTTAAACTCTTTTTTAATCCTTACCTGAGGACATTTTTTTTTCCATTGACTTCTAGAGAGAGTAGAAATTGAAGGAGGCCCTAACCGGTTTGGCTCAGTGGATAGAGCGTCGGCCTGCGGACTGAAAGGTCCCAGGTTCAATTGTGGTCAAGGGCATGTACCTTGGTTGCGGGCACATCCCCAGTGGGAGGTGTGCAGGAGGCAGCTGATCGATATTTCTCTCTCATCGATGTTTCTTACTCTCTATCCCTCTCCCTTCCTCTCTGTAAAAAACCAATAAAATATATTTAAAAAAAGAAAAAGAATTTAAACAAAGAAAAAGAAATTGAGGGAAGAGAGAGAGAGAGAGAGAGAAAAACATCGATTGGTTGCCTCTCACATGTGCCCCAACCAGGGCTGGGATGAACCTGCAACCGAGGTACATGCCCTTAACCAGGAATTAAACCCACGGCCTTCGGGAACACTCGAATCACTGAGCCAAACCGGCCAGGGCTAAACTTAAAAGTAATAATAATAATTATTATTATTATAGTTGCCATTTATTGATCATCTACTATGTGTGGACACGTTATTTTTAATTCTCACATCAACTGTGTAAGGCAGGTATGACTACCCTCATTTTTCAGCCAAAGAAAGAGTTTTAGGGAGGTTAAGAATCTTGTCCATAATTACAGCTAGAAAGTGGCAGCATTAGGATTAAAACCCAGGCTTGTTTGAAAGGTTTATTCTATTACAATAGCTTGATTCTCCAAAATAAAGCAGAAACAACATAAAGAGAGTACTCATGTGAAGTGAAACACCATTTTCCCCTTTCTGTAGTTTCCTTTCTTCTTCTTACAATAACCATATATTAAGTATCTTAATCAAGACGTTATTTTGAAAGGGGAAAAAATGAACAGCAAGAACAGGGATCATCAGATCTATTATTCAGAACACTGCTATTAACTGGATGCTTGGTCTTAATTAAAAACATTACTAATCCAGGAATAAATAAGAATGTGTTTGACTTCCCACAATTATACATAAATTTCATGGATTTAGATTCCAGAGCAAGGGACCTGGCGGTTCAGTCCACAATTTCCCATTACAGTCTTTGCATTGGAGACACAGAACCTTCTAAAGTTATAAACGATGACACCTCACAAAAGAAGTGGCAGACAGAACCTGATGCAATCCTTATCTAGGAACTGCCTTCTTCCTGCAGGACTCTAGCTTCTGTTTGGTCTTTATCTGAAGCATCAGCCCCAAACAGCCCAGCTTCCCTCTCCCCTGTCTGACTCTGGCCTCCACGAGGTGAGAAATTACGAGGGGGAAATTAGAATTCGGAAATGGGCACTGACAGAATCCTCATCTCAGGAGAGAAGATGAATGAGGAGATAAATAGGAGCACAGCATGAGAGAAATACAATTAGGTGTGTGGCGCTAAGGAGAGAATTAGAGCTCAGCTCAGCAAAATTTCCTCCCACAGGGGCTCCCAATTCAATCCAGGGAAATTATAAATGATGCCATCACGGCTAAGGCTGGGTAGGTGCAGGCTGTATTCCTCACTTCTCCCCACCCATCCCACCAGCCGCTGAGAAAACCAAGTACCAGGTAAGTGAAAGGAATGCCTGCTGGCCTCAGACGTTTTCTCTGTGGAAGCACAGGGCTTGTTTATTAATCTGAAGTCGCTAAAGCTATTAGTGAATGCTCACTGTTCAAAAGCACCTTTAATGCAATTATATAAAGTGGCAACTAAATTTTCAGAGAATTTTTGCTAATGTTGATTTTAAACGCATGCGACCAGTATGTCTACATTCATAAGAAGAGACATTCATGTGTTTTTTTTAAAAAAACATATATCTTTTTATTGATCTCAGAGAGGAAGGAAGAGGGAGCGAGAGATAGAAACATCAATGATGAGAGAGAATCATTGATCGACTGCCTCCTGCACACCCCCTACTGGGGATGGAGCCCGCAACCCAAACAGTGATCTCCTGGTTTGTAGGTGGACACTCAACCACTGAGCTGCACAGGCCAGGCAAGACCTTCATGGATTTAACTAAAGGCCACACCAACAGAAGCCGATCCTGGGACCAGCTTCCCCAGTTTTCATTTCATTGTGTCTCTTCTGTTTAGATAAAACACTCAGCTCTATTTGTAGCTGATGTTTGGAACAGCATTATTTCTTTTTTTTTTTTTAATATATTTTATTGATTTTTTACAGAGAGGAAGGGAGAGAGATAGATAGCTAGAAACATTGATGAGAGAGAAACATCGATCAGCTGCCTCCTGCACATCTCCCACTGGGGATGTGCCCGCAACCCAGGCACATGCCCTTGACCACAATTGAACCTGGGACCTTTCAGTCCGCAGGCCGACGCTCTATCCACTGAGCCAAACCGGTTTCGGCAGGAACAGCATTATTTCTAATCTAATCAATTGCTTAGGTCTTTCTCATTATTTTTTACTTTTAGTCCATTTTGTAGTATTTTATTTTTAAAAATTCTTTTTGGGAGAATCAATGAATATCAAAATACAAAACTAAAAAGAACAAAAAAGTAGTTTAAAAGTCGCTTATTATCCCAGCATCCAGAGACAATTACTGTTAATAGTTTAGAATGTTTCCTTAGAGTCTTTTTTTTTCTTTTTTGCTAAGCACATTTTGACAAAGGTGGATCTTTCCACATTTTTGTCTTGCCTTTGTGTTTTGCTTCAAATGTTGTAAGCATTTATTTTTCATGTCAGTATAACTCTGTCAGCATGATTTTAAAGTTATATGTAGTATTCTGTGATATGAGAAATTATTTCCTTCTTCAAAAATTCCCCTTTTTAAAAAAATGGAGAAATCAACCAATTGCTGTTTTTTAAATGTAGAGCCCATGAAGTCTCTGCTTTTACATAACACACTAGAGGCCTGATGCACGAAATTCGTGCAAGGGGCTCGGCCCCCGCAGCCGCGTCTTCGTCCGGAAGGTTGTCCGGTCTAATTAGCATATTACGCTTTTATTATTTTGTGTGTAGAATTGTACACAAAATTGCCTGTGTTGACGCTGCACTGCCATCCACAGCAGGGAGTATCACGTTTTGTTATCAAGCTCAAGTAAAGAACCTGAGTCTGGGCAGGCGGCCTTGTTCCCCTGACATGCTAACACACTCATACATGTGAGAAGACCCATCCAATCCTCAAAGGTAGGAGGAACTGGTAGCTTTATTCCCCCAGAAGCTGGAGTCAGATTAGTCTTGTGGTCATGGACAAGGCAACGAGAGGGACAAACACGTATTAAAAACCTGCTGGGAGCAGGAGAGTGCCACTTGCTGGGAACATAAAAAAGAATACGATGAATAATATGTAGTTTCTCCTCGAAAGGGCCCAGTCTGTGCAGGTTTTATCTTCAGGGGCTCTGTGACCCTGTCCTCATCTTGGCTGTGACCCTGACACCTTACCTACCTCTGGTCAGCCTCCTTTCCTGAACCGTCAGCCTTTGCTGCTATAAGGGAGCTGATTCCTTGTGATTGTGAAACTGGCTGGAGCACAGTGCACCGCCTGAGGTCCTGTTGCCACCTGAACTTTCTCTGTTAGTGACACCCACATTGCTCTGCCCAGCTTCTTTATGGTCAGATCGGCGTTTACTCCCTTCCACTGCCCTGTGGTGTTGGGGGTCTCGGCATAGCTTATAGTCTAACTTGCTAAACAATTAGGACAGTCTTTTAAAAATAATCCCTCTTTTCTATCTTCTCACATCTTGTATTTGCTGGAATAGCATCTACTGAGGGCCTGTTACATACACCACACCCAATGAGCACTATAGGGGCTAATGCACAGTAAAGACTGCACTTAGCTGTCGAGACACTGGGAATCTAGTTGAAAACATACACTAAAATGTATAGGAAACAAAAGTCAGATCAGTATCCCAGCTCAGCTGGTTGAGTGGCATCCCATGCACCAAAAGGTTCCCAGTTTGATTCTCACTCAGGACAGATGCCCAGGTTGTGAGCTGGATCCCTGGTGGAGGGCATGCAGGAGGCAGCCGATCGATGTTTCCCTCTCACATCGATGTTTCTCTCTCTTCCTCCCTCTCCCTTCCTCTCTCTCTAAAAATCAATTAAAAATTTTCTTTTTTTTTTGAAAAAAGTTAGATCATGATACATGACATTCACTGACATTGTATGTCCCTCAGGGTCAAAGCAAGTGAAATATTAGTGCAGGGAGATTAAGAATTCCTGACAAGTGAGTGATGGGTGAGGAGAGGCTGGGGGGAAATTGGTGAGCACTCTGAAACAGGGAAACATGAGAAGGAAGGGACTCGGAGCACAATGTATGTTGGAGGCATATGTGTGATGCCCAATGGCAGAGGGTATGGGCTGCACTGAAGTTATTAATCCTACGAGATCCAAGTACAGTGGCCTCTTTTTAGTTTAAAATATGCACAAGTGAGTCTATTCCCTTTTGAACTGCTAAATGCTAAAGATGATTACTATTAGGTATTTTGCATATTCCCTAAAAGCAATTCTTTCTGTTCCGCCCGCCACACACACACACACACACACACACACACACACACCCCTTCATTAAACAATATTGAGCTTGTGATTTTATAAGATGAAATTGTTAAGAAAAATCCAAAATGTGTGATATATGCTTATTTTCTTTTGCTAGTAGTTTGAGGTGTAATTTGTTTTAAAGAAATTTAGAATAAAAATTATTGCTGAGATAGCTAGTTTTCTACCCCAACATATTTTTTTCCTTAGTAACATGCTTTTTAGGTGAACATATTACCATGCAGAACAAATGAATCTGTATTTCCTAGGAGCTACCCCTCTTCAGTAGCCAACTGATAACTATATGACTAAGTTCTGGGAAATTAAATATAAGCAAAACAAACAAACAAACAAACAAACAAACACCACATCTATGGGACTTCTGGGAAGTATCCTTAAAAGGAGGGGTGGGGGTCAATGGGGGAAAATGCGGGACATATATAATATTATCAACAATAAAGATTTAAAAAATCTATAATAATAAAAAGATAATATGCTAATTAGACAGGAGGACCTTCCTGATGTCCTTCTGATGACCTTCCGGACAAAGCCGGGGTTGCAGGAGAAGCCTGGGTTCCGGGTGCCTGCCAGCAGCCGGAGGGAAGCCTGGGTCCTGGGTGCCAGAGGGAAGCTGGTGCCGGCAGCCGGGGGAAGGAAGGCCTACTCTTGCACGAATTTCATACATTGGGCCTCTAGTAAATAAATAAAAGGAGAGGTGGATAAAAGTAAAAACAGAGAGACATTTATAAAAGGGAGGAGTAGCTGTTCCCTTGCTCCCCCCTCTCCACCTTTCTCCTTTTTTGCTACCTGGAATGCAGAGATGGTGGGTGGAGATTCAGCAGCCACTTTGGAACATGAGGAGTAGGGCCTCTTCCAAGGTATAGCAGAGCAGAGAGCGGAGGAAGCCTGCATCCCTGACCATTTTGGAGCGCTCTGGTACCAGCTCTAAATTGTGTAACTCCACGATTTCTTTTAAGTGAGAGAGAAATAAACTATTGCCTTTGAAAAGCCATGTTGTTTAGGCATCAATTTCATAAATACATAGGGGACATGTACGTTTGAAGAGCAGGAACAATGTATATGCCACACGGTCCACCATGGTGTTCCATAATTTGTGATGATGATGAAATTCAAAGCGATGAAACAGAGTGGCTTCAATAAACTGTACAGTTCTTTTTATTTAAAGATTCCGCTGCCGCTACTCTTCAATCGATGTGTATGCAGGTGCAATCAAGGAGGTTTGCATTGTTTAAAAAAATTATTGATCTATTTAACATTAAAAGATTTCCCTTCGTTTTGTTTGAGAAAAAGGCTGTCTAATGTATGTGTCTGTAAGCTGGCTTCCACAGTGATGTGAGGAATGTCCCTAAATGGCCCCTCTTCAGTGAAGGGGAGACTGGGAGCTACTCGCCTTGGCTCAGGATGGAAATGGTAACGTTAGGAAATCCATTCCACCCAAAGCGAAGGAGCGGAGAGCCTCTTTGTGAAAGGGACTCAAAGGCCAACGTGCAGTACATCATGGGGGAGTGAAGGGCCGGAAAGGAGACGAGGGCCCACCGGCATGAATCCAGTAAGGAGGCAAATGTCTGGCCCCTAATGAAGCTGGAAGTGGGCAAGGCACTCAGTATATCCCCCGCCCCCCCGCCCCCGCCAGTGAAATATTTTGCGTAGACAACTCCTCTATCTACTTTAGTAAAAAAATTTCATAAAAAATTCTCAACATTGTTCATTCTATAAATCCCAGACCATGTATGAGGGGTGATCTCATCTGGCTACTGGGAAATTTTGCTGCTTCTTAAGTTCCAAATATATTTCTTTTTTTTTCTTTTTTGCACCTGCCCGTGATAGCCTTACTAATTAAACTATATAAGCACAAGGTCAGGAATGAACTTGTATTGGAAAAAAAACTCTGCCACAAATATTAGGAGACTAGGTGCTTAGATGAAGAGGAAAAATCCAATGCAATGAGCCATTTTCCTAGGGCAATGTATCTTTAGGACAATTATGAGTAAAATATAGACATAGTTGTGTGCAAACTAGGAAATAGGACACTGCATTCTTCGTTTTTATTTGTTTCTTGTGCTTCAAGAGAACCTGCCCACTTCCATTATTCAGCACTTGGAAGGCACTGGCAATTCCACAGCGGTGACCAGCGGGGCCTCAGCTTTGACCCTCACTCAGCCTCACCCTTCTCTTTGCTCTCTGTGACTTTATTATTTTTTTTTTAAAGAAGGCTCTTTTTGGAAACTCCCCTGGGAACGAGGCAATATACAGTAACTAATAACTGCATCTTTAAATTAAACACAGAGCAGTTGCGGTGAAGTTTAATTTTCCTGACAGCTTGTGGGAAATCAGCCGGAAGGAAGTGCATGGGCTTTGGAGGCACTTTAATTTCAATTTCATTTTTGCTGCTTTACTAATTATGAGACTCTTTTCGGGTTTCTCAGACCGTCTGAGTCTTGTTTTCCCCCCTCATTCTGAAAAACTGGCATTATAATACCTCTCAGGTTGTTGTCGGTCACACAGTAGGTGCTCAACCATGTTAATTCCCTTTATTCTACCCCTCCCCCCTACTGCCCATAAGGTAACTATATTGGACAGTCGTGGTATTGGACAGTTTGCTCCACCCCCTCCACCCATCTCATCCACGATGCTATGCATGTGTTTAAAATGGCCTCTGCACGAGCTGATTTATCTAAATTTCTCTGCACCCCCATTTCCTCTGTCCCCCATATCTGGCCTCACCATGCACTTTAAAACTTCCATATGCTTTTTATTTGTTGTTTTTGGATTATTTTTCCTTTCTGAAAGGCTGGAAATCCCGAGGACGCTGACTGGGAGCCTCCCTTGTGGTGTCAGAGACAGATCTCTAAATAAGGAAGAAGAATACGAACTCATTTGTGGTTTCCAACCTTTTGCACCAGGATACCCTGAAGGAATTGCCCTGAAGACAACCTATTGATAAAAGGCCTAATTTCCTTCAAATTAGAGTAGTTCTAAGTGTCCACTTACTCTGTAGGAGGCGCTCTTCTTTGCTCTGGCACCTTGCTGAAGCTATTCGGATTTCTGCTTTGAGAGATATTAGGCACCTTTTCTGCTAAAGACTGACTGTGAATTCCACACGATTTTAACTTGTTTTAAAGAAGGCTCGGGTATTCAGTTCACCTTGGGAACAGCTATGTTGTTTCTACTTGGAATATGCGAGTTCCCGACTACACAGTAACGTTTAGAAGCCTCAGCATAAGTTTGGCTGTTCCAGGGGGAAAAATGTGTTCATTAAAAAATTAGAATCGGCCATGATAAAATATCAAGGTTATTTCTTTGGAACTACCTATTTATAAAGTGATCTTTCCAAGAGAGTCGAAAAATATAAATATGAAAATGTATCTACTTTTCCTCTCATTACCAACAGAGAGAAAATTTAAAAAAAAATCACTCAAAAAGAAATGCAATGTAATTCTATCACCCATAAATTCATACATTTTGCCTCGCTCCCCAGTGTTACTGGTCTAAAAGTCATCATTAGGGATGTGCTCATTTTTCTACAGGGGATTTTATTTTTAAATTGCCCTTTAACACAAGAGGTTGATTCAGAACCCCAGGGCATTAGCGAGCAGCTTCTTTGCAGATGATACTGTCTTGGACTTACTCACAGGAAGTAATCCTCTTGAGTGGCTCAGAGGATTATGTGTTTTAGTTTTCTTATGAAGTTCTTCCAGAATTCTTGTGAGATAGAATTACGGAAAGTATTATCCTTTTGCTGATAGGGAAGTCAAGGCTTAGAGATTTGTTCAAGGTCAAACAGAAAGCCATTGGCAGAGCCAGAACTTGAGTTTTCTATTTTGGAACACCAGCAAAAAATTAAAAATCTAGAATGCGTACCAAAAGACTATTTATTCTATAATGCATTCACAGTTATTTCTTCTTATCACTGTCTTTCAGAATGAAGAAATCATAGGGCTTATTTCTATAACCCCATTAGTGGCACCCCCTTCATCTAAGTTGCTTAGACTTTAATATGGGTCTTTCAATATCTATATATATTTTTTGGCACAGGAATACCCTAGTGGTTCCATACACCTGTTTCCTAACTGTATATGCTACCAAAGTAAATTATATCCCAAGTTATGCATGACTCTAACAATATTTAGTCAATTTCCCTTCTCAGCAAACTTACATATTCATGCAAACCAAATTTATGCAAATCCATGCTTGTGATTTGGCTGTGGTCAGCTCAGGAAGCAGAATCCTGTGAAACTGTCATGTAGGATGTGATTTAGAACTGAGGTTTTATGAGAGCAAGGCAATATGTGTGGCGGCATCTCCAGTGATACTTAAAGATGCAGCAAGGCTATGAAAAGATGACACAGTGCAAATTCCCACAAACATTACGCATAATTCATGGCCAATCTGTATGTGTCTAATGTACACGATTTTCTTGCAATACCATTCTTTCCTTTTTAACTTGATAACTTGTATCCCGAAAGAAGGGAAAGATCTGGATGCTCACTTCACAAGCCAGGGAGAATGGTGGGAAGAGCATGCCTAAGGTTCACCCTGATTCCACATAAGGCAACCATTAAACTGACATTTATACAAACTAAATAACCATGTGGAAAATGAGCCTGGCATAATGTTCCATAAAGAAGCAGATACGAAATTAAATGCATACTGACTGCAACTGTGCCAAAAATTAAAATTGTGCTTATGACTACGCAAAAGTGAGAGTATCACCCTTGAGAGCAAGGGTGATCGTTTTTATTTTGCTCAGTTTCTGAGGAGGGTGTTGTAAACTCACGCTCCTAGCATAATAACCAGTGTGAAGGGACCCCAGGGCGAGCATCAGCCCTCTAGCACTAACACAAAAGGCTCAAGAGGCATGCTAGGGCGCTGCTTTGGGGAGGATGCAGAGATCATGAGGAGCTTGGAGGGGTAGAGTGGTGTCTGGTGAAGGTCTAAAATGGTGGCAGAATATCAATTCTTAGACCACTTTTCTAGATGGCCATGCAAGGGAACTGGAGACCTGCCAACTTGGGATAAACCAGCTTTACCAACAGTTCAGCAGGGACTTAGGCCCGAGAGAAAGGTCAGCCCCTGTAGGCAGCTGTGGGAGTGACATTTTCAGAGCCCAGCAATCCACTCCCACAGCAGAAAGCTGCTCAACAATGCTGAAGTGATGGACTTCCTGGTTGTGTTTCAGGTGTGGGATTTTTTAAATGAGCACAGAGGTAATCCTAGGCACCAAGGAAGGATGTGACTTTCCATGAGAAGCCCCTCAGATGAGAAGACTCGAAACATGTAGCGACCCAATGCAATACGGGCTTTGTACTGAAAGCTCTAGAAAGCTCTCTGACACCTGGTCCTGCACTCAGCGCAGTGCAATGTCCCCGCAGCCTCACAGGTGGGCACTTATCCAGGGACTGGGCCACTGCCCTTTCTCATGGCGTTTCTTTTAGGTGTTTATGCTTATAGTTGTATTCATCTTTCCCTCTCCCTCTCCCTCTCCCTCTCCCTCTCCTTATTCCTCTCTGTCTTTTTCACACACATAGACACAGACACACATACACACACGAATATGTTTTTTTGAAGGTTAACAAGCTTAACCTCTTGGTCTCCATCATTTCTGCTTCCTTTTTGTAACAACCTGGGTCACAGGATTGATTACTGAGTAGGTTCACTTTAATGAATGAGGCCGGGAGGAAATAGTTGCAAGCTTAGGGACATTCAGGTAAAAGGCTAGGAAATAAAGGTGCTATGTCCTCACCCAAATAATAATGGATCCTTTCTTGATACCAGAAATTTGAATAATCTAAAAACAGTACTTCTCAAACCAGTGCATAGGAATCCCTAGGAAGACGTGTTAAATAGATTCCCAGGCCTACCCTCAGGAACGCTGAGGCAGTCTGAGGCTCAGAGTGTGAATCTCTAACCTTCTCCGGACGATGTGCATGCTGCTGGCCCAGGAACCTCTCTGAGTAGCCAGGCTCTGAAAATTTCTTTAGTCCTTGTCCCCAAAGCCCAAGTCCTATGCAGGGACTACACTGACCACTAAGAAGACTGGAACGCTCTCAGGACCGTGGCTAGGGAACTATGCACATGGCAGAGTCCCAAGTGCACCCTGGGAGTCCCGGGCTCCAGCTTGGCCGCAGCGCTGGCACCTAACTGTGCACTGAGGGAAGGTCCGCACTGGACTGTGGGCTTCTTAAGGCCATGGCTGTGTTTATGCATCTCTGTGTCCCAGCACTTGGCAAGCACCAGCAAGAAGTAGGTGGTCAAAAAGTTTTTGTAAAACAAATGTGTGAACTAGAAATTTAAATCATTTCCATTGAAATAATGTTATTTTTTTTCAAAACAGTATCCTGTCTGCCTTCCCCTTGAAGTTATTTTAAATTACCCCATAATAGAGAAAAATAAAAGGCAATTTCCTTTGTTTGCATAGTTTTTCTTAGAATCAGTTTTTAAACATATGATCCTGACTAGTTGTCTCCTCAAACACCGAAAGCTATGCACCCCTGAGCTGACTGCGCTCTCTGCCGCTCTCCCCTGCTTATCACATGAAGAAGGACCTTGGCAACAGATAGAATCAAGCCCATATTTTTTAGGACAACAAAAATTACAAACATACGAAATGTAACCATCCCCCTCCCCCACAACCAACCCTCAGAACACACAGAGCAACATTGCTTACATATCAAATTTCTATAAGCAATAGATTCTCAGATTTTTTTTTATGTTTTCCCATTTGCTCTCTCTTCTTTTCAGGAACAGACTTCATTCTTGTCTCTTCCTGTCTCCTTACCCCCACATTTATAGGGTTTCGGAAGTCTGCCCACCTACAGAGCCAAGGGGGACTTGGTCTTTCTCTCTCTCCTCTCCTTGCATTCTGCCTCGATTGGAACTACGAGGAGGCCTCCCTTCCTCCAACCTACACCCTCTGCTTCTAGGGGGTGCATCGGAAGATGGGTGATGCATGCTATACACATGCACATGCTTAGGGAAAAGGCAAACGGGAGAAATAGCACTGCACGCGGCGGGTGCTCCAAAGTGCTCAGTATGAAAGGGGCATGGAGTCACGGTGGCCCTGGGTGAGGATAACAGGGCATCCGGGGCTGCAACATGCGTGCCCTGGACACCTAACTGAGGTGTCTGCATTTGACTTGGGGGACAGTGAGAAGCATCAAGTTCCCACCACCTCTGGGCTGGTACTAAGCCAAGGAGTGTTGGGAGCCATGGAGCAGGTCGTGTATGGCTACGGTGGTTCATAGACCCACAAGGATACGATTTTAAATCACGTTCCCTGGAGTCTGTATGGAAGGCTAAGATGGTTCACTCACGTAGTGAAAAACTAATTGATTCCTTTCGTAAAAAGTGCAGTGTTCAAGGTTTTATATCTTTAGTTTAAAAATTTAAGACTAGTTAAGTCTGTTTGTGAGCTTCAATTGTCTTACCTTGTACTTTAAACAACTGGATTAAAAAATATATCAGCGGATGCACCTCACTCTTTTCCTGGCCCCAGAAACTATGTCCACAGTTCACAAAGACTTAGTACAGCAATTTCAGGGGCACATTTACAATTTAATGACAGAAGCTAGGAGTGCAAGGAAGTGATAACTGGACAACCTTGACTGGAAGAACACTACTTCCAAACTCAGTGTTTTTCTACAATAAGAATTCATTAATCATTCACCAATTATACAAATGAGATAATTTTGTTAGAACAAGTGATGAATGAGTGTTTTTTTCTATTCAGAACACCCAGCACAAAGCCGAGATGGTCCATTGTCTCACCATTCCTTAATAAGTCACTTATTCATATATTTCAAGAATGAGATCATTTGGCACAAAGAATACCAGGATGAGGAATAAATAATAATTGTACTGAATGATCACTTATGTATGCACGTGTTTTTCCTAGATCACAAGATAGGAAGGAAGTGGTGCTCACTCTGATTGGGGGTAGACCATGCGAAAAATTAATGACTGAAAATGGAAATGACAGAATTAGAGAGTTGTTTTGGAGACAGGGAAGGAAGCATTAAAAAAAAAAGCAGGTCTGCAAGAACTGCGTTTCTGTCAAGCCTTATATATGTAGTGTCAGAATAAGAGACATCTTCCAGAGGCGGAGATCAGAGTGCGCTGAGCAGAAAGGAAAAGACACGTACTGCAAAGTCTGGTGGGAAGACATCCAAGCACAACCACAGAAATGACAAGGTCAAGGCAATGACAGAGCACGGACGGGTTCAGAGTCAGAAGAAGAAGGAAGGGAAGTTTATTCTAAATTCTCTCTGCTGTTTAAGGATTAAAATAAGGAAGAAAATGTTGCATCGTCTGTCTGTTCCTTTGTCATTTTCATTGATCAGACTGTGAATCTGTAACAAATCATTTCAGTATAAATATTTCCCGAAACTGGTTTTCAAAGCCCCGATGACAGGAAACGCCGATCCAACCCATCATCAGTGAGTTCACCTGCAGGGTTCATTAGACAAAAGCGCTGGCAGCTCAGTTCCAAACAGAGGGACTTGGAAGCCGGATGCTGAGCTGTGGACACAGTTCACAGTTCCCTCAGCCAATCAAGGGCAGAGGATGGACTGGTCCAGGTGGGGCAAAAACGGTCTGCTTCAATATGGAGGGAACCTGAGAATCTCGTTAGCGTATTTTAGGGGATTCAAATTCCACTTCTAAAATCTTTACTATCTGCACCCTGACATAGACTGGGATTTTGTCACAGAGTTTGTGAGAACCTCTTTATGAAGAATGGGGAAGCATTTCCTATAAACATCCTTCTATAAAAATCTATCAGACAAATGTAACAGCTTTAGCTGAGCCCTTGAAATACACACCTCTCAAGAGATTTTTCTGGCTGACTGGTGTGCTTGGCTTACCAACAAGAGGGAGTGTAGAAGAAAGGATAAGAAGCAGCTTAATTTAGGAAGGCAGCTATGGCGGTAGATGAATGAGTCCAGGACTAGACGCTGCTGCAGACCCACGTTTTAATATTTCCTGTTCTGTAAAATAACTTAGTGACACAGTTGAGCTACTTCCCTACTTTGAGGCTCACTTATTTCGAATGAACTACAACCAATATAATTAAACTTCTTAGCAGCTGCGCGCTTTAATCAAACAAAGCTTGTCTGTACACCTAGGGGCTTGACTTGTTCTCTAAGGGGTAGCATCACTAACACAGACCACACCCCTCTACTCAAAAGGGCTGGGAATGGGTTCCACAGAGCACAATTTAAAAACTTCTGGCTTAGATGATCTTCTGAAGTTCCTTTCAGCTCTAATGACTACAGTTCTCATATTGATCAGATTCACCTCCTTAAAACAACAACAGAAACATGGCCCCCACCACCTCACATACCACTAAAAACACCACAAACCTTCCACAGTGAAAGGTTTGAATGGGTGTCTTTTCAAGTTGTATTTCAAATGGCTGAGTCTACTTTTTTTAAGTGCTATTGTCTCTGACTGTTATTTTCATATATCACATCATTTTTACACCCAGCATGTCAGCTCATGTCATTTCAATTTTGTGTTTCTTTCCTCAGGGACTAAACTGCTGCCGGCATTTTTCCCCATTAGTTTAAAAAGAACAAAAAATAGCGATTCAAAGGTTACTTAACACCTATATATTTTTCCAACTTGAAAGACCAGTTTTTTCTTTTATGCCACATGTAATGACCATAGGCTGAACAATATCCTAAAATAAAGACATGTAATGGCATTTCGGGTATTTGTTGCACTTGAGGTGGTAACTCAAGGCCTCTCTTGGTGATTATAGTTATTAACAGCCTGTGAGTTGCATTCCTGCTGGGAAAGTTGGGGAGGATGGACTTGTGAAGAAGGCTGGGTGCAGGCTACTCAGTGTTGGTACCTGTTTACTCACTGAGATGCTAAGTTAACAAGAGTACAAGGCAGCAAAAGTCCTGAATAGGTGGAAATATCAACAATACCTTCTGCTTATAAATATCCACCCTACTCATTTTATCAAATGAGGATTTTTTACAATATAGGTAACTGGTTCCCTTTTGAGGTACTTAAACTTCCTGGAGGGTCTTATGGCCACCTAACAATTATACCTTAACATCTATTATTTTAATCAGGTCAACAATGAGGTTGCAGCCTGCTGGGGGGAGTTGTGTAAAGCAGGAGAGAAACAGCAGGGGAAGGTGGAGGCCCATCCAGACCAGGTCCACTCCTACTCTCCTTGACCTTAGAGCAGTGATGGCGAACCTTTTGAGCCTGGCGTGTCAGCATTTTGAAAAACCCTAACTTAACTCTGGTGCCGTGTCACATATAGAAATGTTTTGATATTTGTAACCATAGTAAAACAAAGACTTATATTTTTGATATTTATTTTATATATTTAAATGCCATTTAACAAAGAAAAATCAACCAAAAAAATGAGTTCACGTGTTACCTCTGACACGCATGTCCACTCCTACTCTCCTTGACCTTAGAGTCTCATGAGTATAACAGGTGTCCACCTGGGCCTCCAGGGCTGGATGCAGACCCAGAAGGTTTTGTGTGACTACACACTGTTATAAAATTTAAAATTGATTATAAACATTTAAAAAGTAGCTGATTCCTTCTCTTGAAAAATTTGTATACATGGTGACACTGAGCCCATTCCATAAGATGGCAATTAGGGGGAGCTGGTAGGTACTGCCCCCCTCTGGAGGGGTCAGCTTATGACATTAGCCACTATCCCTTTCACTCTCTATTTTTCTTACACACAGTCTATTCCCCTCATTCCTGTACCTGGCTGATCCAAGGGGACTTTTGTATCTATGAGCTCAGAATAGATTTTACTGTCTAGAATTATTATAACTCAGTCCTGAAGAAATCCGAGAGGATTCTACAGCTAATAAACCTAAGAGTTTTACCATCAATTCCCACCACCCACCCACCATAGTACCTGCCATTTATAAAGCACTTACCACCTGCCACACACATTGCGAAGTATTTATATACAAAAACCTATTTATCTTCCCAGTTACTTTTAAAAAAATATATTTCTTTATTGACTTCAGAGAGGAAGGAAGAAGGAGAGAGAGATAGAAACATCAATGATGAGAGAGAATCATTGATTGGCTGCCTCCTGCACACCCCCCACTGGTGAACGAGCCCGCAACCCAAGCATGTGCCCTTGGCCAGAATCGAACCTGGGACCCTTCAGTCCGCAGGCTGACGCTCTATCCACTGAGCCAAGCCGGCCAGGGCATTCCCAGTTACTTTTGACGTAGATAGTATTTCCCCCATTTTATAGTAGAGTGGCCTGAGGCTCAGAGGGGCTGGTTCATTTTTCTAAGGTAATACAGCTACTACATGGTCCTAGCCAGTTTTCATCCCGATTCTTGACTGTGAAGGCCCTGCTCTTAACTGCTCTGTAACATCCTTGTTATACTCACGATGTCACACATGTGCAGTGATGGAGGAGCCAGCAGCCCCAAGTGTACTAGACTCAAGTATCTGACAGTGTCCTGCAGAAGGCATGCAGAATGCTCAATAGTAAAGCAGTCAGAATGAACAAAGTGAAAACCTTATGATGCAACAACAGTTTCCAACTCATCATGCAGGAAGCTTGATTTGCTGATGGACAGAGCATAAGACAAATCAGGGTGGCCCTGAAGGCTAGCCTTGGCTCTGACCAAAGGAGGCTATGCCAGGCACAGGCACCCCTGAAGGCCATCCCGTTTGAACATTACAGCAGACATCAGAGCCAGAGGGTAGTATTTCATTTTGCAGATTAAGAAAGGAACTCAGAGAACCTAAATTGCTTCCTCCAAGGTTTTCTGTTTAGTAAATGGCGAAGCCAAGGCTAGAAATGGCTCCTCTTCAGCTCTTCCTTGCCTGCCTCTGTCATTCTATGCATGACCTTCTACATCTTCTGGCCTTCTACCTTCAGATCTCAGTCTGAAATTGAGATATTAGGCCTACCCTTGCTGTTCTTCCTAGAGTCAGGTGATGCTTAAGGGAATCCGTACACTAAATTGAATGGGGGGGGGGGCGGTTTGGACTAAGAAAAGTATGTAAAGTAAGATACTCTGATTTTTTGTTCTCCAAAATTACGTCACTCAGTTATTTTTATATTACTTGACACAAATAAAGACTATTTAGGAATAAAACACAGAGTAATCATGCTTTATTCCAGTAATATTTTAATTTAACCTAGTGGAAAACTTTCCCCCTTGCTTGTGCAATATTTATTGATGATAAATAGCTTCACAGACAAGACAGCATTGACTGGGCTAGAGTCGTGAATCTTTGTTTACTCCAATGCAGATTTCAGATAGACAGCAAATTTGAATAGTTTCAGTCTCTCTCACCACAACAGGCTTTTTTTCCATTGAACCATTGCTCATCTATCACTTTTTCCTGAGGAAAATGCTAATGAGCCTTTGTCTGCTGTGCATAAGGTGTTTTGTTCTTCCCATGACTCAGAGTAGACTGGCTCAGAACCTCCAGGTTGTCGCCTTCTGCACTGCTAGAGGTGTTTTCTGTTCTTGGTGACCAAGTACAGAGTTCCAAGAAGGTACCCAGGGAAAGCAGTAGAGATGACACTGAGAGGCAGGTGTTGTCATAGGACACTCATGCTTTATAAGTCTCCTCAGAGGTAAATGGCATCTGAATTATATTTGGATTAAGTCACTGCATTGATATGGCAGAGAGTACTGGCCAGATGGTGCTGAGGACAACAAGGCGGAGAAACAGATCACCCGCATCCCTTTTACTGCCCAGGAGTGAGACTCCGCTCGGCAGCCTGGGTGCGGGTATGACCACACTCTGCTAGCACCAGAAGGAAGCGGATATTGCCTCCCATTAATCTGTTTTTCTTATTCCATTTTTACTTCATGTTGACCTGTATTTTCCTCTTGAGGACCCATTCCCACAAGGACCACTGCAATCCTACTCAAAGCCTTACTTGCTACTGGAAACACCAGGGGATGGCTACAGTTTGTGTCTTCTTTTCCTTCCGGGAAAGATCACAGAAATTCTAGTTTCCTTGGCTTTCTGTGTAGCTTCTCCTACACATTTAAAAGGACACTCGTGGAAAGGTTTTGGACTAAGAAAAGTATGTGTTGTCTCTCTCCCCGGTGCTTCTCATGCCCGGTGAGAGCACTCCCTAAGGAGGCTGTGTAGGGGAGGGAAGAAACAAGTAGATGTCAACAAAACCTTTTAGCTGTAATTCTGTATACCTTTGCTATAAAGGGCATTTCTCTCTTGGCAAAGCCACAGGGGCCAAGAGGGAAATAAACAGTTAAGAAGTGTGAGGAGAAGGTTGTCCCTGTGAGGGTTTGATAAATAAATATTGGCCAATTATAATAATTCCTAGTAGATTGTTATTTTATATAATGAGAGCACTGGAACAAAACAGCTTTTTAAGACACGTATGGGATGACCAGTCATGGGCAACAGTAGAGGAGCTGTGTGGAATGACAGTGTTGGGAGGGCTGGCTTCCGGTACGCTCTCTGCACCTGACCAGGGACCCATGGTATCTTGATTCACCTTCCTAGGTCTCAATGTTCCTGTTTTCTAGAATTGGGCTGTGGGGTAGTGTCATGGATTGAATGTGTACCCCTTCCTCAAATTCATGTTAAAGCCCTAACCCTCAAACTCTGTATTTGGAGACAGGACCAGTGAGGAGGTTAAATGAGGTCATAAAGGTCAGGCCCCAATAAAACAGAAAGAGACACCAGAGGTCTCCGTCTCTCTCTCTCTCTCTCTCTCTCTCTCTCTCTCTCTCTCTCTCTCTCTCTCTGCCATGTGAGGATGCAGAGAGAAGGCAGCCAGGAACAGACTCTTGCCTGAAACCCTCAGGATGGGCCAGCATCTTGATCTTAGACTTTCCAGCCTCCAGAACTGGGAGAAATGGAGAAATGAATGCCTGTCATTTAAGCACCGAGTCTATGGTATTTTGTTATGGCAGGTGAGGTAGATGAATATAGGTGGTAATGACTAGCTAATTAAAATGACAACAATCGCCCTAGCTGGTTTGGCTCAATGGATAAAGCGCCAGCCTGTGGACTGAAGGGTCCCAGGTTCGATTCCGGCCAAAGGCACATGCCTGGGTTGTGGGCTCGATCCCCAGTAGGGGATGTGCAGGAGGCAGCCAATCAATGTTTCTCTCTCATCATTGATGTTTCTATCTCTCTCTCTCTCCCTTTCCCTTCCTGTCTAAAATCAATAAAATATATTTAGAAAATGACAACGATCTACAGTTAACAGAGTACTATTACAAATTTTATCTCAGAGAAATGGTCAGAGATACAAAGAGCAAAGTATTATTTTACAAATTAGAGAAGGTTCAAGAGCACAAGGCTACCAAGTAGAATTCAGTCAGACTGTAAACCTGGGTCTTTAAAGGCAACTTTGGATGTGAATGGTTGTAGTTTTCTTGTTTTCAGCATTATTTTGTTGGATGTCTATGAATTCTGGATTTTAGATTTCCAGGCAATGCCCAGTTAAACAATGCCAAATTTATCACAAGCCATATATGTTGTTTTCTCTTTAGAACTGCAATAATTATCTCCTTTGACTCAGTGGGCCTCAAAGTGTGGTCCAGCAGTGGGAGCTGAGGACTTAGAAATGAAAATTCTTGGGCCCCACCCAAGACCTACAGAACTGAAAACTGAGGCGGGGCCCGGCACTCTGGGCTCCAAAAGGCTGCCCAGGGGTTTCTGAGGCTGCTAACTTTTGAGAACCACTGCTTTCATCCATGTTCAGTTTCTTGTTCCCCTTATAACTGGCTGACATCTGACACTTTGCACTAAAGAATATGCTGCTGCAATGCTGAGTCCTATAACCAACCAGATCCACAACATACTGTCAAACCCATTTCTGAAATACTTGAACTTGTGAGTATAGCCTTCATATAATCATCATATTCTATAATTCTGTGTTGGTCTTTGTTACCTCCCTTAAGTCTACTTGGAATCTGAAAACATTTTAGAAAAAGCGCTATTTAGTTTTAGCATATTATAAACCTTGAATGAAATGGACTCTAATTAAAAATAATAATTTAAAACATAATGAATTTATTATTTATTCAAAGTGGTTAATGTTTTAATCCCACCTCTGAAATCTCAGTAACTTGGAAAAGGAAACTCATGTGTGCATGAAACCTATTCCTCAACAAGATCCACCCCCGCCAATCAGGAGAGACTATTTAAATAAATAACAAAAATGATCCAAAATATATATTTAAATTTTTTCTTTTAATATTTATTCTAGAAAGCAATAATTCATTAATTATATATATTACTGGAGGCCCGAGGCATGAATTCGTACATGGGTGGGGTCCCTCAGCCTGGCTGGCGATCGGGGCCGATCAGGCCGCAGGAGGTTGGCTGTGAGAGCACACTGACCAGCAGGGGGCAGCTCCTGCATTGAGTGTCTGCCCCCTAGTGGTTAGTGCATGTCATAGCGATCAGTCAACTGGTCATTTGGTCATTTGGTTGCTTAGGCTTTTATATATAGATAAATTTACATAGAATAACTATATTTCTACATGTAATTACAATAAACAGTATATATATTTTATGTCAAATAGCTGGATCTTAGAGTCAATAAGATTTTAATCCAATATGTTTCCTTTGATTACCTTCCTAGACTTTGAGTTTAAAAGCTTTAGGGCCCAGCTGGTATGGCTCAGCGCTTGAGGGTTGACCCATGAACCAGGAGGTCACAGTTCAATTCCAGTCAGGGCACATGCCCAGGTTGTGGGTCCCAAGTGTGGGATATGCAGGAGGCAGCCGATCAATGATATTTGATATTTCTATCTCTGATATTTCTATCTCTCTCTCTCCCTTCCTCTCTCTGAAATCAATAAAAAGATATTTAAAAATAATAAAAAAACCTTAAGGATTTTCTTGTGGAGAATATGGATTCTGATACCAGTATAAATATAAATGTGTGAAAGCACTTTTATATTTAAATGACTGTGTGTGTGTGTGTGCGTGTGTGTGTGATTACATATTATGTCACCTATTATTTGAGGATATCAACACTAATCTAAGAATTTTGTGAAATGTTTTATATGCATCTCAAATAAACTTTCCCAATAAAATTTTACAAAGAAGCACAATATTACCATTTAACAATAAAACTTTAGACATTTTCAAAATTACTGTTCTTATGCAGAAATAACACAGAAATAACCTTTACTCCCTTGAATGTGGGCAGCCGGGGAGAACAAAATGCACATACGCTGTGCTGCTTCTGTTATTAATTTGCTTATATAAGCAAAACTGTGGGCTTTCTGTGGAAGTACCAGACTTGCACGGCTGATAAAATGGCACATAGCTTGCACAGCATTTGTAAAGTGACAGCTTCTGAAGGACAGATTTAATGAGATTAGTAGACTTCTGCCCATCACAGCCTCAAACTACTTTTTAAAATCTTTAGAATTTTGGCACCATTTACTGAAAAAGCTATTTGCAATGATATGAAGATTGACTAACATATTTCTAGCCTGTTTCTGAAAAGATAGGAAGAATAAATTGAACATTAATATTCCTCTCCAATAGTGTGTGTATATATACTATATATCATATATATTATATGTAATATAATATATCAATACATAAAATAATATTACATATAAATAATATATATAATCTACGAGATGAAGCAATATTAAACATGCATTTTACACACATACCTTTAATGTTGATCTCTTATATTCAGGAAGAATTTTTTTGTAGAATTATAAAGACTAATTAGAGTGTTTTCCCAAATATTTTACTTACAGGTAGCAACACTGTCATTGGTCTGACCTGGGATTTACTCACAACATCAACATTAAACAAACTGCCCCAAAAGGGAGAACTACTTTTAGAGCCAACAGCAAACACCAATGCCAAGTCATATTCATAATTACTCATCTTTTGAAACATGTTTGACATGAATGATTCAGCAAAGCTGGGTCCCTGCCAGCTGGTGCCAACAGGCACAATGGCACCGGAGGAAATGTGATAACCACAGAGGCAAACAATGACTGGACCAAAAAACTCTCCCTCCTTTGATTCAGGTATGGAAAGTGCTGTTTTCTGAAAAAGCAGTAAAGTAGGTCTCTCTCTCTCTCTCTCATTTTTTGAAGCTTCCTTAACAGTTAGTAAAATATGTTTGGGCCCACCAACGTAAGTTTTATGGAAGGTACCATGAGATAAAGCCCACGACTCCCTTGGGCTTTCCACTCCGAAGATCTCCATGTACAATTTGATAGTTTTCGGAACCCCCAAATTCAGTTAAAAACAAAAAGAAGCTTTAGGGAGAAAAAAAGAAAGAAAAGCAGACTTGGGGTAGGATGAAACTAAAGAAATACAAAAAGAGTAAGAATTTACCTGCCACATGATTAGGAAAGAAATTAAGTCATAACTTTTTGTTTTAATAGAGAACGCATAGACATGTATATGCTCATCACATGCTGAATGGCATCATTCACCACGTAGGGCCGGTCCTCGGATCAGAATGCCAGGCTGTGGGAGATGGAGATTGTGTGCCCCAAGTCCTAATCCTGGCATAGTTCAAATGAGACCTAATAGCCCGGTGGAGCAATCAGGCTCCAGTCCCACTTACCTTATTAACGAAACTGACAATCTGGCACTAAGTAGAAATCCAGGGCCAAACATCTCTGGCCCCGTATATTATTCAGGAGCCAGAAAGTGAAGATAAGGCAAGAAAAATCTGCAGGTTGTTTATGGAGGTTATTTGGCCAGTTTTCCCCAGAAGATCACTTCAGTTACCTCAGTTATCCCACTCTGACAAGCAAGTCTCTAAGTTAACTGTTTCTGGCTGCTATTTTCCGACGGTCATTTTTCCTTTTCAGAAATATACACAATTGCTCCTTGAATGCAATCACCACGATGTAAAACAAATGCACAATTAGGAAATTGTCCAAATTCAACTTGCCTTCCTGTAGCTTGCTGTCTTTCTAACCTCTTCATCTGCTCAGATCGCTTTGAATTATTTATCTCCACCTGAGTTTACATCACCCTCAGAATCAATGCCACTTATACATTAAGCGAATGTGCAGTTAGCTTGTCTCCCCGACAATTAACAAAGACGTTAAGGGCTGATGCCAATTCAGTGGCATAAGCTGGATACCTTCCATTACCTGGTGTGTCATTGTTTTTGGTCTATTAAGCAGTTTTCAATTTCACCTTATGGGCCCATATAAAACCCAAGCTAGATGTTTCTCAAATTATAGGCAGTATTACAGGTCTTAAATAGCTTCATTTTGTTTTTTAAACATCATCTCTAAATTTACTGGAGACTAGCTGAGAAACTAAATTGGGTAATCTATCTATCTATCTAGATAGACATATTTTAAACTTTTCAGTTTTTTAAAGTCTTTTATCTCCCTCTCCCTAAATCATATTCATTGTTTTACACTAAGGGTAGCATTTCTCATTTTCAAACAAATATACTTTCTGATTCTTGCTTAAATCTATTTTGCTAACCAAATTATCATTGTTGTTTTGATTCATTTTTCAAAGGGGGCTTTTAATTTTCCAAAAGTTCTCTCTTCTTGTTCTGCTTTATTTTTCACCATTCTTACACCCTGACATACAAAAGTCAGTGGATCAGAGGCATCATGGGGGAAGCTTAGTAACTCTCAAAATCTATCTTGTTAGACAGGCCTCCTCGATTAGGGAAGGGCTGAATGCTCAAAGGCTTCAGCTGTCAAAACTCTACAGTGAAACAGTAGAAAATGTATGTAAGCATTCACTTACCTGCTTTTGATCAACAATTATCTCGAGGTCTTCATCGCTGCTTAGTTTTCCATATCCTTTTTCTTTACTTTTCTTGTGAAAGAATAATTTTAAATGATCATTTAGTTTGTTTCCATTAATAATCTAGATCCCATTTAATACTGTTCCCTAGTCATAATACATTATTCTTCATGTCAGTTTCTCATGGACAATAGCAAATGTTTTATTGTTAAGCTGTTGGTTTATAATTATTCATTAAGTATTTTTTGCTTAGCCTCTTCCATACAAATTACATCTTTATTCTTCTCTGAATATTGTTATGCTTCTTTTTTTTATTCTGTAGTTTTAGAAAAGATTCTTTAATACTTTAATATAAGTAATTCCTTTAAGAGTCTGGAGCACATTTTTCTTAAAGGTCAAAACTGCAGTTAGTAATACTAGGCTTAAGACTTCAACTATTAAATGTTTTATTTTAATCCCTTATATATTTTTAAGAATAAGACCAGTATCCTGCAACTCAGATAAAAAAATCTTTAGATTTTTTACACATTTGCTTATAAATCAGTTAAAAACTAACATTGTAAAAACAACTCAGAAATAATTTTAAAAAGATAAATAACTTTCAGAATTAGTTTGAAAAGTTAGAAGAGTACAGACCATCTTTAAAAATGAATTTATTAGCATTTTATCATTTCTCCCCCAACGACCATTCTCCTTCTACCTACCCCATAGAAAAATTCTAACATCAGAAAAGGATAGATCATGACAACCATTTTACTGTTGTGCTGATAGGAGAAAGATCATTTATCTGAGTCTTTTTTATTCTTTCTTGCAATGCCCTGCTGATGGGAATGCCAGAAATGACATATTTCTTCCTAATTTCAGAAATTAAAGACCTCTATAGAGGACCAGTAACAAAAGGGGAAAAAAAGAAATTGCTATACAGTTAGCTATGTTTCAAAGTTATTATTTTTTTAAAAACAATTCCTTCTTTAGGTATTAACTACATTGACTAGAATTAAGGGAATTGAAAATGTTTCTTATGTTTGCACCTACTGTACCATATTAGAATCCCCATCTCATTGGGGGAGGAAATATCCTTTATGAAACATGACATAAATCTGTTTACACTGTGGGATATGACTCTTGTCTTTCCCCCCAATAACATTTCAAAACCAGATTTCCACATTTCCTCCTCAATAAATGTACCTACTACTTTTCTGGTGTGTGTGTGTGTGTGTGTGTGTGTGTGTGTGTTCGTGTGAGTAATAAAGAGATCTCTGAATCTTCAAGTATTAGGATGCATAAATACAGTCTCATTCATATATTAATGAATTTGGCCACTTAGAGCAGAACAGATGGCCACAGTACTTCTCTCTATTGTTATTCTTGTCCTCATTTGAGGAACCATTTCAGGATTAATGGAAAACAAAGAGAACAAGGGTGGTTTCAACCAAGCTGACTTCCTTCCTATCACTTGGCTTTTATATGCTTTTAGTCCCCTGGTTGCCATAGGATATTGTCCAGAGACCCTCTAATGCAAAACGTTTAGAAATGCTTTTCCGAATATTGATCTGTATACGTACCAAGTAGCTCATTTGCATGACTCGATTTCTGGACAAAAGGACATTAAGTAGAGATGGAATGTGGGTCCTTCCATCCATGTCACTGTCAGACATCCCAGAATTCTTTGCACCAGAGGCAGTGGCTTCATTGCCAGAACTTGCTGAGCAGAGAACCACAGATCTTGCCCAGCAATAGTATTTATAATGTATGGCAATAATGGGAATATCCCTGAATCATTGTCTTGTCTTTGTAAATATTGTGAAAATTTAGGCTAGCACAAAAAGTCATTGAAACAAAAATTTCTTCTTTTCTAACTAATTCTTATCCAAGCACAATGTTCTCTGACTGCTGTTCTAGCTTAATGCTTTTAAAAAAAACAAACCTATTAATTATATGCATTTTTATATCTCATCCCACACATAAGGACTACTCAGCCTCTTTGTCCTAAAAGCTCCCAGCTTTCCCTTTTTAATGCCCCGCCCCAGACTTTCTTGTGATTAGCAAATCAGTGCTAATTGATATAAAAATATCCGAATTCATAGAACATAATTCAAAGTTGCAGTTCCTGCCAATACCAGCATCCCACCTTTCCAATTTAATCCCAACTCTTTATCTGATATAATAGTACATTTTCCTGGCGAGAGGCGGGGTCAGGAAAGGAGAGTATCACCCCAACTACTGAAAGCAGAAGTTGGCATTTTCCAAAAGTGGGAGGAGGAACTTAGAGCTCTGATTCTGTCTTTAAGCCTCCAGTCTCCAAACAGCACACAACTGTACGCAGTCAGATTTCTTACAGTTTTCCTCTAGAGTTAAGCAATATTTCCCAGTTCACCCCATAACCCCAGGGGGATTAAGCCTTTTCTACACCACGATGGTTATTCCCTCACTTACTGCTTATTTCTAGTGCGAGCACAATCCTCTTTCAAGCACTCAGCTCCCACTTTGCCTGCTTAGATGAGCCAGCCCAGGCAGGGATCTTCAGCTCGCCTCCCTCCTCCCAGCCGGGAGTCCCTGTCTTCTAGCTAAGCACTTTTGTCGAGCACAGAAAGCAACTCCATCATCGCTTTCTGCGTGGTCTCTCCCATAAGCCAAAGGGACTGAACTAGAAGGAGAGAGAAAGCTGACCTCTCCACCCTCCAAGCCTGAGCGCCTGAGGAGGCAGGGCTTCTGTGGGAGGAGAAGCCTGAGGGCAATCACTTCCTGTGCTCCTCCCACCTCCCCTGGCCACTGAGGCAGTGAGGGAAGGCCCCTTCCCCCCACAGCCTCAGCAGGCTGCCTGCCAGCGATTTTGTGCACTGCTCACCTAAGTGCAGTTCAGGAGGGAGTGTTAGTGCAGTGGAGCTAAAACAGGGAAGACTTTGAGATGGGCAGAGTGAGGAAAGACACAAGGGAAATAACTCATCATTTGCCGACAATGCCTCATTCCCTGTAAGAAGCTTTTAGCTGGAGATCAGGGTCCCATCTCTGAAACGCCAAGCCTCTTTTATCTCCCATCTTCCCCACACCAATCTAAATCCTTTCTGAGTAACTGGAAGGAGGACTATCTAGTTCCTTCTTGGTGCTAATAACTTTCTTAATAGCCCTGAATCACATCTGTGGTTTTCTTAAGGACAATGACCCTGGCTTCCCTCTCTGCAGACATTCCACCATCTCTCCTTAGCCCTGTTTACCTTTTGCTTCCCACTCCTTCATTCTCTCCTCCACAAAAGTAGAACAGAACGCTAGGTTTATTCACTTGACTTAAATAAACCATAAAACTTGGAAACTGTATAGGAAGACAATATATGGTCGCAGATATAGAATGCATTACGTAAGAAAATTTTGCAAGTAACAACAAAGCAACAAGATAATTTGGTGGGATAGAGACCTGAAATATGACGCACCCTATGTTCAATTTCAGAATAGGGTTTTATTAAAAAGTAACACTATTAATTGAAAGATACTTCTTGTGTCTGGGTTGAATTAAAAGGATTTTTCATACTCATTAGGAATGGAATATATAAAGGAAATTTTGAAAGGAAAAAGGAACACATGATTTAGTTAATTGTACAAATTTGCCTCAACTGCAATTTTTGCCTAACTTATACAGATGTCAAAATAAATGTCAAGGTTAAAGATCACATGCAAATATTAAAAAAATTTTTACTATCATTTATTCAATACTGCAACGAATGATAAGTAGGCCTAATTTATTAAAGCAAATGTTACATAGAGACTATGTACAGAAAAGTACAGAGACCTTCCCACTCTCTTCTTCATGGTTGTCAGTATTCAGTTGCTATCTTCTCATTTTCCCTCTCTTTAATCCCTTCCCCACCACCTTCCTACCTGCAGGCTGCAAAATTGTTTAGTTTTCCCTGTCCTGAAAGATGACTTCCTCGCATCTGCTTTCCCCTAAAGCAGGGGTTTTCAACCCTTTTCATCTCATGGCACACATAAACTAATTATTAAAATTCTGCGGCACACCAAAAATAAATTTTTGGTGATCTGACAAAAAATAAGATATAATTTTGATTCATTCACACCAGATGGCTATTGTTGTGTTGGCTGTTGTCATTTTTTAATTTGACAATCTAAGAGAAAAGAGGTCAGTGTCTCTGACTAAATAGTCAGGTGTTGCACATTTTAAAAATTCTTGTGGCATAAAAGGGGGAAGAATGGGGGACACCTGTGATAATGTCAACAATTAAAAAAAATATTCTTGAGACACACCAGTGTGCCTGCCACTGTGGAAAATCACTGCCTTAAAGGCATTCGTTTACTCTTTCTTATCTTTTCACTGTCAAACTTGAAAGAGTGGTCCATTCTTACTAGCAACAGCTCTTTTCTCCTCAATTCTACACCATTCACAATCAGGTTGCAATTGACTGTAATTGCATTCTTGACAATCGCCAATGGACTCCTATTTATCAAATTCTTTAGCAGTCCTCTTTTTTTTAAGAGCTAATTGTATGAATTAGCCCCAATGCAATTTGTGACTGACCACAGATGTTAAAATAAATGCAATCGTTATTTCTTTCAGTGGTCAAGTTTGTATGAAGTATTTTAAAAAACGTCTTTGCTGTTATTTACACTATTATAGCTATTAAATGGTATCTCTACTGAATAGAGTGTCAATGAGAGGGAGGAGGGATTGGGAAAGGAGATGATGTGCTGAGTTTGTGGTGTCTTTAGAAAGTTCATCCACATGGAAAGATCCAGTCGACCATTTGGAAATACAGGTCAATATCTTAGAAGAGAGAGATAAGGTAGGACCCATGGGTTGCTGGGGATAATCAAAATTATAGACATGGACCAACTCATTAAAAAAGAAAACAGGGTCAAAGAGATGAGGACTAAGGCCAGAGTCCTGGAGAACGTAGAATGTAAAGAAGGGGCCAAAGAAAAGCCAGTGAAGGAGGCTGAGGAGGAGTGGTGAAAGGTAGGAGATCCCGGAGAATGCAGTCAAAGGAAAAAAGAATTGTGGATAGTGTTGATTCGGGTTGTTTTCCTGAGCAGGATGCAAGGGTGATTTCTTTCCTGGGTCCTTGTCCAGATGGATTCGAAGAATGAAGCCATGGACAAAAGGTGATAGGTGAAAAGGGCGGAAATTTATTGGAAGCAAATACAGACTCCCATGTAGGGAGAGGGTTCCAAGGGGGTAACCCACCAAACTCCTTTTTTTCTAAGGTTTATAAAGGCTATAGTTCTTTGTCCTTTCGTGTCCCCTTCTAGTTGGATCCCCTCCTCACTTTATGATCCTATGCTCTTCTAATTGGTCACTCTTTTTGCAGAATATCAGCTTCAAAAACAATGTGGTGCCTCCCCTCCATCTCTCCCCCTTACTTGTAACATTTCTCTATCTCCTGTGAAAATCTGTTTTCCTCTTTCTGCCATTGGCCGACATTTCTCTATCCTCTGTGAAAGTTTCATTTACCCCCATACTCTGTGGTGCTTCTTTATCTTCTGTGAATGTCTTCCTCTCCTCTTCTCCTGTGCCACATTTTTATTCTCTGTGAATGTATGCCTTCTGGGAGCTCTAAGCCCTCACCTATGCCTTCCTCCCCCATGGACACTCTATGACTAAAACCCCCAAACCTGCCTATTTTATTCCTAAAATTCCTCTCAGTGTCAAATGCTGATGAAAGGGTAAGTAAGGATTATATTTGGCATTTTAGAAGTATTCAAGAACTAGGAACAGGAGAATTCATAAAGGTGGAACCAAGATTAGAGTAAATTAATGATTACAGTGGCAGTAAGGGAGTAAGATAGTGAGAGAGGACTTAGCTTCCTTAGGAAAGCTTGACTAAAAAGAGGGAAAATTTGTTAAGATGGTAGATCTCAGGGTAAGTGCTCTTTCCACCCTTAAAAAAAAAAAGGAAAAGAGGGAGCAAGAATGTTAGTGGAAAGACAAGTAATATAGTATCACGTGATCTCACTCATATTTGGAATCTAATGAACAAAACAAACTGATGAACAAAATAGATCCAGAGACATAGAAGCATGGAACAGACTGTCGAACCTCAGAGGGAAGGCAGAGGTGGTTGGGTGGACAGGAAGAGATTACCAAAGAACTTGTAGGCATATATGCATAACCCATGGACACAGACAATAAGGTGGGGAAGGTCTGGCTCAGATGTGGGCTAGAAGGGGTCAATGGGGGAAAAGGAGGACATCTGTAATATTTTCAACAATAAAGATAAAAGGAAATACATAAATAGGGAAAAGAAAAGAAAGTTTCCTTCACTCCTGCATTGTAAAAAAAAAAATACAGGGAAAATTTGCTGGAAAAGTTACTATAGTCCCCTGTCCCTTTATGTAAAGGTATTGAGTATGTTTATAGTTCAAGAATAAATTGGTAAAGAAGTGAAAATGTAGATACCAGAGGGTAAAGGGAGATAATTCATGAAGCAAGAAAGTAAGAACAAAATCATGTAGGAGAAAAACTGCATGTCTCTCTTTTAAATTTTTCAATTATGTAATATATATTTATAGAACAAAAACCTAGAAGGATATATAGCAAATATTAAAGTCCTGTCCTCTGGGGGGTGGAATTATGCATGGTCTATGTGTTCTCTTTGTACCTGGGAGAACTCTTTGAAATAGGAATACATTTCTTTCATAATAAAAAAGTAAACAAAATGTGATTGCTGGAGAGATCCATAAAATTGCCATGAAAAAAAGACGCATTTAAAGTCTACTTTGCAGAAAAATGACTGGATCAGGGCTTTACCCTTCCTTTTATTATGTTTCTGGAAGAATAAAAGCTTTTTTAAAAAATGTAGAGATTCATGCTACAGTTGTTGCTTATGTCCCTTGTGGCAAACGTGCTAGAAAGGTGGAATGAATGTTTTGTTTATTGCATTTAATATGCTCCTTTCCTCTTGACTCTCCCTTATAATATTGTTTCTCAGTTCTTTGACATCACGTCATTTTGGTCTCACATCACCTGCCCCTCCCCCCCCCCCTTTAATACTCACGGTATCAGCACAGGCACAAACACTGCTGCTGTAGGAGCCAAAGAAACAGGCATAAGGGAGAAAGAGGAGTTTCTCCTGAAAGGCCTGGAATAAGGGCTTGCGCGTTCCCCCTGTTTAGGATGGAAGCCTGGACTGACCTTTCAGATAGAAAGTAATCACCTTACCAACTAAAAGGACAAATTTCAGATCTTTTATTTTTCTTACATTTGGAAGAAATCAACTTTCTGAAGGGAAAATGTCATCATTACAGGGAATCATTTACAGAGGGGCTTGTGAAGTCTGGCATTTTTCAAAGACATTTTTTTCCCTTTTAAAAGACATTAACAGCTGTGCTCCCCCCTCCAACAGTGATCATGTTAGAGTAAAACAAAAGAGCCACAGGGTGCAATTTTCTAGTTTTGGGCCAGGCAGAGGCAAACATGACATATGGCAATCAAAGTCAGTTCTGAAGGTATATTGCTGAGTAAAAAAAGGAATATAAGGACAGCAAATATGTTGATGCATTTTAGATTATGTTCTAAGTCATATGCATATGTCTATACATGGAGTAACTTTTTTACTTTAAGGCTAAATCTAATTGAGAACGTAGATATCCCTATTTATGTATTAGTTGGGTAATAAAATGGCAGTGATGCACAATCCCATTTCCCCTGTAGCCTCACCGTCCCTCCTAAATGCTGGCTTCCCTTGATCTGTAAGAGAATAACCTAAAGAGTTTATAAAGTTTCTTAAAAGTAGTTTTTATTTTCCAAGTTTTCCAAAGATGAGAATTCTTCAACATGAATATCCATTGAAATTACTCAATTTGATGTTGTGCATTTTCTTCAGCATACACATTTATTATCAGGTGTGCACCTTATATATTTCTTCCAATATTCTATCATGAAAAGTTTCAAACAGACAGCAAAGTTTAACAAATTGTATAGTGAGCACCTGTATACTTACTACTTAGATTATACCACTAACATGTTATTATTCTTGCTTTTTTGCGTATCCATCCATCTGCTGGCTGCTGGGATATACAGTATTCTTAAAGTATAGTGCATGCTGTCACATTTCTATACATTTTTTTCCACGGTTTATTTAATTTAATTTACTTTTAAAACTCAGGAAAGCAAAACCACTGGTTCAGTAGGCTTCCAAAATAAGAGCACTACAAGTTGAGGATTTGTTCCCCTCCAGCTTTCATGTGAAAAGCAAATCAGTGAACTACTTTTCCAGCACTGAGCGCTGGGGATAGGTCCTATCACTAGGATTAGGCAAGAGGAGCTCTGATCAAAGGGCTGGGATTTTCATAGTTCTCAGTCAAAAGCAAGTGATCAAACAACTCAACTTTTTGAGACAAATCCATGGTGTGGTAGGCAGTTCCAGTTGATATTAATCCCCATGTCTTCATTTCATACCCTTTGATCATCAGTGTTTCCTGCAAAGACTTCACTCTGCTCTGGGCTAGGTAAGAACACTTCACCTCAGGTGCATGTAACACAGTGGCAAGCCCCAGGACAGGGCGGGGATAGCTAATGCCTTCTTGGAGGGAAAGGGCTTGGTGTGCTCCAAAGAACAGTACTTGGGTGTGTGTTTTTTTTAGATTAAGTAGGCAGAAAACAAAACAAAATGTGAACTTTCAGTTATGTCATATTCAGCAATGTTCCACATTACTTTGAGCACAATAAGTAAACTCTTCTTAACCTTCCCTCACCCCCCAAACCAAACAAAACCACATTCAAAGAAAAACAAAACAAAACAAAAAATAATGTCCTTCTTCACAGAAAAATTGAGTCCAATTCTTTCATCTGGAAGGTTCTGGTCTCTACAAAAATCACCTCCTCATTTCCTCTAGGCCTGGCTCTTGGAGCTGTAAATGCAGTTGCAGAGCATGCAATGGCTGTTATATAAAAATTGTTTTCTGCCTGCTGAAGACAATAATGGTTGAAAAGTGATGTATTTCAAACTACTAGGTTTCTTGGCATTATGTGGTCCTGGTACTATATCCAGGCAGGGTGACTCGCACATGGTGGTTTTTACCTGTGATCACTCAGATAGCAGGGCAGGGGTGGTTGTTTGTGTAGGATAGGTAAGGAGCCCGAGAGAACAGACATTATTTCTGATCCCGACATAGCAAATAAAGACTACTGTCACATAAAATAGTCCCCATTCCTCCCCAAAAATGAAACAAAGAGTAAAGTATGTATTCTATATCTTTGCAGCTGGAGAAAAATAAGAACTAATCTACAAGTATTTAAAACTGAAACTATTACTTGGTGTTCTGCTTCTGATCCCTTTTGAAACGATTTCTTATTTTTACACATGTGGGTCCTATAAGACGGGGCGGAAACCGTGTCACCCCAATTGCAAACTCAAGTGTGACTACCACCGGCCTGGCCAGCAGCTCCCTTTCCCTCTCCCCGGCAGTGGGCACACCTGGCATTGCACACCTGTCGCTGACTTCCTATATAACAATTGATCTGAACATGATAATTTTATGCCATTGTGAAAGCAAACAGGCATCTTTGTATTTTGTAGTTTGTATTAATAAAAAAGAAAGGGGGGAAATACCAATCTAGCTGCTTTGATAAGCATTCCTGTTTCCCAAGTATATTAAGCCTCTATTTTCATACCTTTTCTAAACTCACACGTTGCTTTGACACTATGAAACGTGCTTGAGAAAAATTTGTCTATGACATTTTGTTTCTGACAAGAGCCAACCCAAAATTTGCATTTCAGCCATAGAATCCATGCAAAAGGTTAAAGTTGTTTACCATTGAGCAACATCTATGCGACTGATTGACTTATAACCAGTTTTTTATGATGGCTCCAATAGCATTAGAGGATTTTTCTCTCTTGCGGATCTATACGCAGCCATGGTAGCTGAAAATAAATCTTCCCTGTTCCTCAGAGTGATGGATTTCCTGAGGAATAGCTCATTGCTCTCACCTCTGAGGTCTCCCTAAGGCTTTGGTCACCTCAAGAATCCCAATTCTCATCATTTTTCCATCAGTCTCCCTATGGCTTCTTTTGTTCATCCCTTTTTTCCAATGACTCATACGTTCACTGAGGACATTACAGATAAGTCATGGCAATCCCTGGAGGATGGGCAGGTCTAGGGTTCCTTTCCATCTTCTTCGTGGATAAGGGCCTCTGGGCAACTGCTTGTTGAGGGAGCTTTTCTAAGCACAGGATTTATAGGAGCAAGAAAGATCGGGGCCCCAGACAGATCATTTATCTGCTGGACATGTGACAATCCGTTAAAAGAATAAAACAGCAGAGTCCAGAGGACATAGCCAAGCACAGACTACTCTACGATAGACATCAGCTAACACCTTGCTTAATATAGAGAATATTGCTGCTAATGATGGGGAAAAGATAGTAAAAGGCAAAGTTGAAGCAATTTCATTTATATCAAATATTGCCACCAACCACCTGAGCTCAAATATTCTGTGAATCCTTGGCTCAGGTAAAAAAGGGGTTTGATGTCTAGAAATTGTGTGTCTGATAATATTGGACATTGAAATATTTCATGTATTTGTTCAGGCAAAACTGTATTAATTTAGAACAATGGTTGCTTCCTGTTGTTATATGGTCACCCTTTTAGCACTTGGGGTCCTAGATTTAGTCAATATGATTATGTGTTATATCACAAAATTAGTAATTGGTAGTGGGTTACCTCTGACATTTTCAGCAAATATGACATGCGTTACTGGAAAAAAAAATAATCACAAATACATTCCAATACACCTGGTATTTTTGGCAGTCTGTTGATTTTTTTAAATAGGAAATTCCATATGATTTAATCAGCTGATTAGAAAGAAATGGTCTTCAAAAAATAAACAATTATAAAACTTCCTTTATTTGGTGATGAGATAAGGAATGGAGGGAGCTTCTCTAATATGGTAATTTTATTTTTCCTTGGCATGAGTATGAAGTATGTTCATTTTACTCTTGCACTTTAAACATTTTATGTATTTTATACTTTATAATAAAAGTGTATTACTAAACTTTTATTTTTAACACATTTTATAGATTCAAAATATTTGGATATTTTCATAAAAGAGTCTTGGGTGTCCTATGTAGGGTGATAATGAAACAGATTTTGCCATATTTTTGGACTATTTTCTTTCATCCTCTAAGTCAGCGGTTCTCAACCTGTGGGTCGTGACCCCTTTGGGGGTCGAATGACCCTTTCACAGGGGTCGCCTAAATACATCCTGCATATCAGATATTTACATTACGATTCATAACAGTAGCAAAATTACAGTTATGAAGTAGCAACGAAAATAATTTTATGGTTGGGGTTCACCACAACATGAGGAACTGTACTAGAGGGTCACGGCATTAGGAAGGTTGAGAACCACTGCTTAAGTGTTTTTGATCACCTACTATGAATGTGCTGAATTCGGGGGCATACTCGGCAGGTGCGGTCCCTGCTCTCACAAGGCTTGAGGCCTAACTGTGGAAGGGAGGTAGTCAAACAAGCAATTACAAAAATGTGAGGAGCCTATGACAGAGGAGTCTGGGAGGTGAAGGAGGCAGAAGGACGACTTTGTGTCAAGGTCCAGACTGAGATCCTAGTGACAAGTAGAAGCCATCCAGGTGGAGCAGAGGGGCTTGGGGAGTAGGTATGGAAAGAATAACACAGAGGGAAGACCCAAGGTAAGAGATGGCAGGGCCTTCTAACATCTGAGAGGACGACTGTGTGGCTACAGAACAGGTGGGATTTGGGGGAATGGTCCCAGGTGAGGTTGGAGAGGAAGGCAGAGTCTTGAAAATTCTGTCTTTGTATTCAGGGCAATGTGGAGCCTTGCACAGGTTTAATCTGTGCTTCAAGAAGCCCACTCGCTAAGTGTGGGACATGGATGGGAGGAAAGGAGACTGCAGTCAAGGAGAGAAGAGGGGGCTACTGAATGTTCGGTTTGTGACAGCTGTGGAGCCTGCTTAACCAGAAGCGGAGAGAGCTGACCACGCACCAATTCTATTACGGCATGCTTAGTTCATCACTTTGTATATCATGAAATTACATTTTCAGTACTGGCTACTGTGAGTGATAACAGCATCCACATGTTCTGTAGTCAGGAATTAAATGAGCAGCAAATGGCCCTCCAACAGACACATTCTAGGGACTCACCGATCTTAGTAATATGTAAAATTATTTTAGGAAAAATTCAACGAAACAAAAAACTTTTCAGAGCTAGAGATGGGTAATTAGAGAGGAGAGAGACAGAGAGAAGAACGAAGAGAGATAATATATTTTGACTGACATAGCAAAAAACTTTGCACTTAGTGAAGGATATGAATTTTTGTTCTCTACAAAGTCCTAAAACAATATCTAAACTTTTCTTGTTGTTTCTTGCTATTGGACAAAAACAAAGGGAGTCTGTTTTACAAAGATACAATGTGAGATTGTTCAGTGCTACAGAGCATCTAAAAGGCTTGATTGTGATTTTTGAAAATCAACAACAGGAATTCTTTATGCGAACCTAAGAACTAAACTGCCCAGGGAGCATAAAATATTGAAAAGGAAATGTATTTACTCAAGTGTATTTGGGATATTATCAAAGCTAATGTGCTTTTAAGAGAATTGAGAGGGCATATTTAGAGCTGGGTTAAGAAAAAACATACAGTTGCTCTATTTGCTTTTCACTTGTCAAAAGATAAAACTTTAATAATGGGAAAAGCTGGAGTAACATAAGGTGAGAAGGTACTCAAACACAATATTTAACTCCTTGCTCAAAGTTTGTTTGGAGAGTCTTGCTACTTAATAACTTTTGTTATTAATATTTAAAAACAATTGCATGTTTCATGCAAAACATTGAAGGATGTCCAGCTACATACAGGCAAACTTCAGAGCTCCAGGACGGAGCGTTCCAGTGAGTATAGATGACTACTGACAGTTTCCTCTCTCGGCAGTTCCAATCTTTTCATTTTTTCTCTTTAGGAATAAATCCCCAAATCTTAGATGCTTCTACTAGGGAGGTAATCACAAAACTTTAAAGAGACAATGAGAAAGACTTATTGATAAAGAGTATGAATCTCATATCAACTTAGGAGCCCTGTACGGGTTCCTTTGGAGAGCCCTTGCAAACTTTGACTGATACCCCGAAGTGTATTGATGAAAGAGCACTGAGAGACGGAAGGATGGCTGATACTCAACTACTTTAAATGCATCTTTGGAAGTAGAAATAGACTTTAAAGACTCTTTTAAAAACGCCTTTACTCTTATAAAATTGTCCTGGGTAGGCAAGTGAGGGGGTTTAAAATGAGATGATAGCCAGGAACAGCTACATTGCAATCGATAGTACAGTGCCCCAAATAGAAAAAGCTTTTTTAAAATTATAAAAGCAGAAGTTTATCCTTATAAAAAACACTAAAATGACATTTTTAAGTACAGAAGTGTATATTTTGTCTTATAGCAAAAAGAAAAAAATTAATTACTCCTATTATTCCTAACCCATCTTATTTTCTCTTATTGATGCCATTCAAAAAAATTATATACACGACATGCACATATATGTATGTATAATATACATTCATATATACATAAATATGTATTTTTATGACATAAATTTGATGGTTGTATAAGCACTAAACTACTCTTTTTACTCAACAACATACTGCAAATATTTTTCATACTAACACACATCCACATCTACCTTACATAACCAAGTTCACCTATATTATTAACAGATTTTTGTTGAGAAAGTTTAAGAAATACTGAAAACCATCAGAATGAAGAATGTAGGTAACACTTAAGAGACAATGCTAGCCTGGCTGGTGTTGCTCAGTGGTTGGGTGTTGACCCTGGAACCAAGAAGTCACCAGTTCGATTCCCAGTCAGAGCACATGCTCAGTTGCAGGTTTGATCCCCAGTACAGGGTATGGAGGAGGCAGCCAATTGATGATGTTTCTCTCTCATCAATGTTTCTATCTCTCTATTCCTCTCCCTTCTCCTCTCTCTAAAAATCAATAAAAACATTAAAAAAGAGAGAGAGAGAGACTATGCTAGTGTTGTCTGGAGAAGCTGGTGGCTTCTGAGATTCTTTCATGTGGTCTGCAAAGCTAAAACTATTTGCATAATAGCACTAAGATGTCATTTACCTTGTTGTTGTGTTGACATTTGCATGGATAGTGCAAAAGCAGCTGTGAGTAAAACTGTGTCTTAGCATGAATTAAGGTGATGGCACCAAACTGCACTAGTTGGGAACTGAACTGGCACCTTAAAATAAATGCAAGAACCATATTTACTTGAAAAAATGAATGACAAACTATGGTTATGCAAACCTGGAAATATGGCATTTTTGCAATATAGCATTTCCCCTCACCCCCCCGAAAACAACCAACAATATTTGTTGTCAAAATTCAAGTTTTCAAAAGCAGATATGAGAATTCAATTTTCTTCTATTAAGGTTTTCTACTAAGAAGATTTGCAAAAATGTGAAACAAAGCCACACTTCTCACTAAAATGTCTATTTTTTTGAAAACACAGTTTAAAAAATGTTTTGGTGCTAGCATGTGATGAGTATTTTATTGCTATTTTTCAATGAATTAATAAGTACATAGTTAAAGTTTTTCTTAGTTTTCTAATATGGTAAGTACCAATAGATGTAATTCATATATACAAAAGCTCTTTGGGATCTTTAATATTTTTTAAGAGTACAGAGGGGTGCTGAGACAAAAGTTTAAACACCACTGTTATACTAGGAAGAATGTAAACTTATTCTGAGGTGGTAGAACAATTTGCCTTTAAAAATTAGTTTTTATTTTAATAATAATAAACATAATCAAGTTATCTCTTTTTGATTCTGGTGGAAAATCCCATGTTAAAATTATCCAATTCGTCTTATGATTACTTGCATTGTTACTTAGTATATATCTGAATTGTATTAAATGGTTATAGCTTTTGAGTTTACAAATACTTATACATGGTTTATATCCTTTACTTTCCCTAGGCAATTCCATGAAGGTAGGTATTATTCTTCCTATTTATAGCTGAGAAAATAGGTTCTAGGATAGAAAAAGTGCTTTGTCCATTCAGAAAGTGCTAAAACACAGAATCAAATTCAGGTCTGCTGACCTTATGTTCCTGTGCTCTTTTTTCATCCTTGGATGGAAAAAATAGCCTTTGGTTATATCAGCATGGACGACATACTTCAGCTCTTGCACAATAGAAACAAGGGCTGGGTATTGACATATGTTTAGAATTTGGTCAAGGATCCTGATTTCTCCCAGCCCATTTCCTCTGCCTATATGTAAGGATTGTGGGAAATAATGTATGCCCGGGCATGTGAAATAATGCTTAGTATATATTAGGTCCTGTCATTAATATTTTTCTTACTCAGCGTATCAGTGTAACCCTGTACAAGGCCAGAGTAGCTTGGGTTTCATCCAACTCTAGGTCAAGTATGAAAGGGCTCAGTCAGTAAGACAGAAATAGATGAACAGCCTACGAAAAAGCTTCAGAACAATCGCAGGCTTGAACCACAACAGAAATGCAGCCTTTCTCAGGCTGAAGCTAGAGATGGTTATATTGACGTCCACCTCAACTCACTGCTCAAAGCTCAAAGGTGATGGAAGAAGTCAACACGTCACTCTTCTGCTTTGCAGGCCTGATCCAAATGAGCTTTGAGTGGCTGCTGGACATCACCACCTTTAACGGTTTCTTCCCTGTCCCCACCTCAGACTATGAGAGCCACATAACAAGCCTTGAGAATCCAGGCAAGGCCAACCAACTTGACATCCTATTTTCTCTCTGTTTTCCTAGGTTTGGTCCTGTTGGCTTCATGCCTGGAGCTTCTCTCCAGGCAGTCCCTTCAGAATGATGCACCGTGTGTGTGAGCCCTACGTGCAGAGGCAGGAGGACACAGCACTAGGGCTAAAAAGAGGTCCCACATGTGAAAGCACAAGTCAGGCTTCCTGGTGGCTCCTGAAGAGCCCTTCAACCATATGATGTGCAGGGGCAATGCTGGTGAGATTTGGCTGGGCTTAGAAGTAGAAGATGGGCCAAGTTTTGGCAGTTTAGGGAGGTAAGAGTTTCTGGAGGAGGTATTTTTTTTTTTTAGCAAAGGAATATTAATGGCATTAATTTCACTGTCTATATTGATCCCAACATACTGCATGTACACATTAATACCTAATAAGATAATAATGATAATAATAGCTAGCTAGCTCTCATAGGAACAATCTCAAATTGTTTTTTCATATATATACATATACATATATACTTGTATATTTATGTGAATTCATATACATATATACGAACTTTTGCAATAGTAATAAAATGAGAATGACCCACTAAATATTTCAATTTGTTATAATAAATTTACCTTGGGGAAGATGGGTTGCTATTCACTATAATGAAGACTATATTAGGTATGTTATCTTATTAATTTTCCTAATATTACCATGAATTTGTTTATAATTTTCTTAGTTTTCAAATGAGGAAATGGAAAGCCCTAAAGGTTTAGGACTTTTTCCCAGGGCCATGTCCAAGGTCACACAACCTGTAAGTAGCAGAGCAGACTTAGAACTTGAAATTTTCTGACCAATCCAAATGGGAGCTTTTCAGCTCAGCCCCCTGCCTCCAGCGTATTCCCATTTGAAAGTTGGGATTTTATAATGCAAAAGTGCATGTTTGAGTAAGTATAAAAACAAAATTCAAGAAAAGTCAGCAGCCTTTTAGTGAATTTTAGACAGACATCCATCTCAGATATATAGTGGAGATGTAAGAGGTCATCTCTGAGATCCGATTGCTTGGTTTAAAGCCAGCTCTGCCATCTACTAGATGAATAGATTGAAGCAAGGTGTTTTCCTTTTAACTCCTCTATGCCTAAATTTTCTCACTTGAGAATAATAACAGAATATCTCCTTGAACTGTTGAGGGAAAAATAATTAATGTATGTAAAGTATTTGACACATTTAATACACTCAATAAATGTTAGCTCATATGATCTGATATCTTTCCCTCCCTCTCTTCTTTCCTTCCTTTCTCCTTCTTCCCCTTCTCTCCCTCCTTCCCTTCTTTCCTTCTCTCTTCTAACAGTTTGAGTTGACAGTGTGTAACCACTAAGCAATCTTTCTAGCAAGATGGTAAGACTCACCAAAGACGGCTCAGAAAATCTCAAAGTTAAAATTTTGTTTTGGACTGGGATTTAAAAATAGAATCTGGTGAGAAGCAATTCTTGCTGTGTCAACTTTTAGAATGCTGCACCGAGAAAACCCAGCAGAGCTGTATTTTAAGACCCTGAGTGGCTTAGCTGCAGTTCATAGGTACATCAGAACATCCCTTGGTGGTTTGCTTCCTGTGAACCTAAAACCAAGCAACAAGGAGAGCTCTGGTTTAATGCTCCCAGACCCCTCCCACCTTCCCCCAAGCCAACTGAACTGAACTCAGGTGCTGCTGCCAAGTAAGTGGGGCAGAAGCCCAGCAGTGAGCACTTTGCTGCGGACCCTTCTGAAGTTTGCCTCTTTGTTCCATCTACTTTTAACACAAACTGGATTTTTTACAGTATGTTTCAGAAATGGTGCAAAATATTAAGGATACAGGAAAAGAATGACTACAGATGGTTGATTTGGAAAGTAGGTAGAGAAGGGCTTTGGTCTGTGTCAGCATCTGGGTTCTAGCCTTGTTTTTATCACTCTTTTGAGCTCAGTTTTTCCACTTTCAAAGTAGGAGTTTGTACTAGATAATTTTTAATGCTGTTAATTCTATGATATCTTTTTAAACTATTGGGAAATCAGTTAATTAGTAATTGTGCAGTGATTAAGAAAGAGGACCATTGTTAATTAAAGAAAAAAAACGAAGCCTCATAAATATTTTTTTAATTCTCACCTGAGGATATGTTTTTCATTGATTCCAGAAAAAGAGAAAGGGAGGGAGAGGGAGAGAGGGGGAGGAGGGAGAGAGAGAGAGAGAGAGAGAGAGAGAGATCAGTCACCCCCTACCTCACTCCACTTATGCACCCCAACCAGGGGAAAACCTGCAACCTGGATGAATGCCCTGGCCCGGAGTCAAAGCCATGACCCTTTGGTGCTTGGGTTGATGCTCTAACCAACTGAGTCTCACCAGCCAGGGCTAAGCCTCATGGGTTTTAAGATTCATTCTAACACAAAGCTGCCATGTACACTTCTTCTGTATCAAACAGCATCTAATCTAATAATAGACAAACAGGGTAATTGACTGTACCTTCGCTATGCCTCCCATTGGCTAATCAGTGCGATATGCAAATTAACCACCAACAAAGATGGCGGTTAATTTGCATACGTAGGCTCCAAGCTGTGGAGTGAAGACTGAAGGTGAGCCGGAGCAGCGAAGATATAAGACGGAAGGCGGCTCCAGCCAGGGCCGCGAAGACGGAGGACAGAAGGTGGCTCCGGCCAGAACAAAGACCTGGGTCCTGGGTGCCGGAGGAAAACCGGTGCCCGCAGCCAGGAGAAGGGAAGGCCTACTGCACGAATCTCTTCATGCAACAGGCCTCTAGTTTCTTAATAACCAACCAAACAAATCTTTGTTCTAATGCAACAAATACAAGTAGTTAAAATTGGAATGTGAAAATAGGTTTCTCAAGAAGGAATATGTTGGTGGTCTTTAAGTGTATGTGTAATCACCTGTTCAGGAAAACTAATCAGGTCACAAGGTACAGAATATACTGAAGGGGTTAAAAGTGCAGACACAGTGTAGATAGCAGCCAAATCACAGGTAACAAGTCTGAAAGATATCAGAAAAGGGAAGGAATTGCTAGGGTTTGGCAATTTGGTGTTTATATAGAAATAAACTTGGATGCATATTCTTTGTGATATTTTGAAAGATTCTCTACTGAAAAAAATCAGTAAAATGCCACTATCAAGATAAAACTTTAAAAGACAAGTATGCATATCATGTCGCAAGAATGAAGGATGGGCTTGGAATGCTTTTTCTGGTACTAGCCTTGAAGTGACCTCATTTGCTGGCATGTTCTGCACAGGCCTCCAGGAAACCAGCAGAACTCAGTGACAGAGACGAGTCCAGGGCCACGGAACAGAAGTAAGTTCCTGGCTCCATCTACTATATGCAGCCAGGGACCATGGCTTGTACTTGCCTGACTATCCAACCAGCACCAATTGCAGTTTCTGATACAGAGCAGGCACTCAGTAAATATTTAAAGGTAATTATTTGGCCGACAAGGATCTGCATCCCTCTATTCCAGCTTAAGTAACACTATTGTATCGATGAAACCAACTGAATTAATCCCAACCAATGCACCCCTCCAGTTCTCTGTTATCTTCTTCATCATTGTACTACTAAAAGTTATTTAACTTTTAACAAAATGCACTCGCATGTGTTAAATCAAGTATAACAGTTATAGTATTTATATGCTAACATTAATATTACAGATGAAATAGTGGAATCATGAAGAAAGGCTAAATTACTTGTTCAAAATAAAAAATTTAAAAGGCAGATATTGTATGTTCTTAAGAACATAGCCCATTAATATTTTCCTTTGGGTTTATAAATTTGACTTCCTCACCTCCCAATTTCTTTCTTCTATTGATTGTGTTCCTAATGTGTCCCAGTCACTGTACAACACCCAGGAGACAAAAATACATTATGCCAGTGCCCTTTCCTCCAGAATCTCACTGTCTAGATAAAACTATTTCCCCAAATTTCCTATTCTACTGTATTGTCAAGAGATTTTCAATCATCATTACTGAATTGTTTCTGGTCATCATGATCTTTTAAAATGCAACCAAGTCAATTTAAAAATTGTAATTAAGCACATATATTGTGCTTGACATCATAACAATGTAAGATTTAACTTCAAATTTCTGTGCTATTCAGACCAACATACTACATATCGCAAATATTTGATTGCAAATGTTTTATATTTGAGTAGCACATTTGTGTTTGCAAAGTTCTTTTATTCATCAGTTTAAGACTTATTCAACATTTATAGTCATTTTGTTCTCATGACAACCCTATGAAGTAATAATAATAACTAACATTTATTGAGTATTTATGATGGGTCAGGCTATTTTAAGTGTTTTACATATATTTATTCATCTAGTTCTCACTGTAGGTATATAAGAACTTTATCACCTTCATAGTTAGATGAGAAAAGTGAGGAAAAGAGATGGTAGGTAGCTTTTCCAAGAAGAGTTAGGGTTGGAACTATACAGATGCCCATGTCCCACCCCAGGTATTCTCATACAATTGGTCCAGAGTAGGCTTGGGCATCAGCATTACTTTTAAACAGTAATTGCTGGAGGCTAATTCCAGCAGGTCATAAATGCAAGAAGTTCTTCAAAAGGTTGGTGAACCTTGAGGCTTCAGCAGGGCTGAAGATATATATTATTGCCTACTGCCAGTCAGCTGAGGGCATTTTCCCTAACCTGAAAATCTACATGTTATTACCTGCTGCTGGCGAAACAGCTGAACAGCCGAAGGCAGTTCCCCCAACCTGATACTTTACTGCTTACCAAACTTTACCTTTGATTTGTGTGTTTGCTTTGCTTTAGGGCAAAAATGTGTGAATAAAAAGCCCTGGGTCCGGAGATACAGAGAGAACTTAGTTACAAAAGCTAAGCTCCCTCTGGTTCCCCCATGTATTCCAAATTTATATTTCATGTCTAGTTTGTTTAATTTACTTGCAGCCCTTCTCCAGATTCCTGAACCCTAGATGCAGGATAACACCCCGGCAAGTAATCACTTAAAAACACTTCTTAGGTGATTCCATTATACAGCTAATAATCAAAAATGGCAAGAATAAAGCCAGTGCCCCCAACTAAGCAGTAGTTTAAGGTCACAGAACTAGTTGATGACAGAGCTGAGGCCAGAGCCTGTCTTCTAGGGTAGTGTTCTTTTTTCTTTATCAGGCTTCCTTTTGGTAGGTAGCATAATTATTATGCGTGGTAGGCTCTCAATAGGTATTTGTTATGCAGATGAGGAAAATCTACCACTGTGTGTTTATCAAACACTGATTTTAGGCCAGAGCTGGAGGAGGGAAGGCAGGCAATGCAATGGAAGTGTCACAAATGTCCCCTCCTCATGAGGAGGTCCTGTGTAGTCCTGAAACCCTCAATAACTATTTGTTAAATAAATAAAATTTCTAAAAACGAAGCAACTAAAGTACAAGTAATAAACTATGTGAAGGAGACTATAAATGCACAGGAATGTCCAAAATAGTAAAGAAGAATGTGGGATGGAACTGAAATACCTGATTCTTGCCCTGGCTCTTCTAGTGGTGGGAACAAATGAGTTAAAAAGTTGCATGACCATATCTATTGGGTATGAATAGCACTTAAAAAAAAAAAACAAACCTTGTCATTACAACAGCAACACATGTTTATTGTGGAAAACATAGGTAAGACAAAGAAAGAAATGAAAATTAATAAAACCACCACCCAGAGCTCACTGTTTACATTTTGGTATATGTTCTTCCAGAGATCATGTACTTGCTTCTTTAATTTTTATTTACCTGGCTACTAGTGAATTTGAATATTATAACTCCTAAGTTTGTCAGCAATTCATGTAAGTTCTTTGGTGAAGTGTCTTCTCATATATTTTGTCCATTTTTCATTTTTTTAAGACTTCATTTTTTTAAGAGTAGTTGTAGGTTCATGATATAATTGAAAAGCAAGTACAGAGATTTCCCATATATTTGCATAGCCTCCCCCATTATCAACATCACTTAACCAGAATGGTACATTGGTTACCAAGGCTAAACCTATACTGACACATCATATTTAGCCAAACTTTACAGTTTATCTTAGGGTTCATTCTTGGTATTGTACATTCTATGGTTTAGACTAATGTATAATGTCATGCATCCAGAATGATAATATCATAAAGAATATTTCTACTGCCCTAAAAATCCTCTGTGCTTTGTCTATTCTTCAAGTTTTGCCTTTTCCAGATGTCATGTAGTTGGAATCACATAGTATGTAGCCTTTTAAGATTGGCTTTTCCCCCATCAGTTAGTAATATGCATGTAAGGTTCCTCTATGTCCTTTTGTGGATCAATAGCTCACTTCAGTTTAGTACTGAATAATGCTCCATTGTCTGGATGTACCACAGTTTATCCATTCGCCTACTGAAAGACATCTTGGTTGCTTCCAAGTTTTAACAATTTAAGAAAGCTGCTATAAATGTCCAGGCGAAGGGTTTAGTGTGGATGTAAATTTTCAACTCCTTGGATAAATACTAAGGAGCACAAATACTATATGATAAGAGTATGTTTAGTTTTGTAAGAAGTCACCAAACTGTCTTCCAAAGTGGCTGTACCATTTTGCATTCCCATGAGAGCAGTGAATGAGAATTCCTGTTGTTCTACATCCTTGCCAGCATTTGGTGTTGTCAGCATTCCAGACTTTGTCTATCCCAACAGGTGAGTAGTAGTATCTCATTGTTTTAATTTGAATTTCCCTGACTATATGTGATGTGGAGGATCTTTTCATATGCTTATTTGCTATACATATATCTTCTTTGGTGAAGTGTCGTTTAGGTCTTTGGCCTAGTTTTAAATCAAATTGTTTGTTCGCTTATTGTTGAGTTTTAAGAGTTCTTTGTATATTTTGGATACCAGTACTTTATCTGGATATCAGATGTGTCTTTTGCAAATATTTTATCCCAGTCTGTTACTTCTTCTAATTCTCTTGACATTGTCTTTTGAAAAGCAGAAGTTGTTAATTATATTGACATCCAGCTTGTCAACTACTGATTTTGCCCATTTTTCTACAGTTTTTGACAAATGCATAAATGACAAAAAGGGATCAGAGTGTATACATCATTTTATAACTTCCTTTTTACTTAACATGTTATAAGCTCCCTACCTGTAAATATGTGTACTTTCATAATATAATTTCCAATGGTTGTGCAGTGTTACATAGTTTATCACTAGTGGAGGACATTTTAAGTTTTTATTGAATCTTGTTGCTGTCATGGCTCATAAAATAAGGCTTCAGACCTTGTTCTTATAACTATAAACCTATGTGTACATCCTTTGGAAGGGAGGTCAATAAATAATGTTAGTTACATTTATTTTTTATTGTGCTCTCAAGCAATGATCTGTGAATGCAATTTGAAAACAGTAAGTTTTAATCATTTTAAATTAAAAATTTTAAGGAAATTATTATACACACATGCACTTTGACATAAATGCTTTAACGGGATCATGTCACATGTATCTTTTTATAGTCTGGTCTCTGTTTTGTTTTGTTTTCCTTGCCCGTTCCTGCTTCCCAATACTCATATCACCAAATGCAGATTCTCTCAACGCATGCATAATTAACAATGTAGTATGTATTTTCTCTATTTTAACCATAGCCATAGTCAAACACACATGTTTGTAGGTAAATAATTTGGTCTTGTACGTCTATACATTAGCTGGGGTTGTCCTTGTTTTACAAATAATGTATTATACTTCTTTGTGTCTTGCTTTTCTCTCACAGCTTTAGCTCATATATCATCACCTAAATCAATCTTCATAACTCTATTTCTATTTTTTAATTATTGCATGTTATTCTAGGTATGGATGTACCATGATCGCTTAACCACTTTTTAAATGAACATTCACTTGGTTTCCTTTCCTCCCTAATTCTGAGCAATCCTGCACTGGGCATTTTTGTGTGTATTCTGACTGTTTTAGTTCAAGTGGGATTGCTGAATAGAGGGTACATACTTTTAATTTTTAATTTGAAAATTGTTTAAAAATGTTGTCACATCTTCAACATTGTATAATTGCAATTCCATCCTTGACAACAACAGGTATTGATTGCGTTAAAACTTTTTTTTCTTGGTATGATGGTATAAAGTGGTATCTTTCATTGCATTTCCCTATTTGTTAATTTGACATCTTTTCATGATTGTTGACCACTTGAAGTTTCTCTCCAGAAAATCCCCCTCTGTATCCTTGCTTCAGTTTTTAATTGGATTGTTGGTCAATTTATTGGCAATTTGTGACAACATTCCTCATAGTTTGCTAAAAGCCCTTTGTCAGCTATGTTGTAAGTATTTTTTTTTTGTCAATATAACCCTTTTATGTGCATATCCTTAATTTTTCCATTAAGAAATATATTTACTGTTATTTGATGTGCTAATTTGGGCAACCTAATTTACTTTATATTTTAGCAGTCAGTGTAGATAATTAAAAGCCCAGTTAAGTATTTTATAATTTTAGGCTATTTATGCCATGCTTGGGATGTGGTTTGAAAGAAAGAAGAATACACTTAACATATTTCTGCACCTTCATCTTTATTGCTAAGTAAACCTGTGGATAATATGATGGGGGTAAATGAACATATTTCTTGTACACACATACCAAGGACACACTTGTGGCTAAAGTGAGTTGATAATGTTGTGCAAAGGGTAGTTGTCACCAACTCATTTATTTATGGTACATATAAAATAAACATCTTGTATACTATTACTTCTGTAAACAGATGCATGTTTAAAAGATCTATGATGGTTTTGTAATCTTAATCTAATATATTTTAGATATTTTAATTTTTTCCCTCTTGGAAAATAAATTTAGTATAGTGTAGAAAATACTTCATGACATTTTCATATAAGGTTATATAACTTTTCATACATAAACATGAAATTTATTGTAGAAAATTCTTTAAACCAAACATTTTAATCTAGGACTTCAATTTAATCTGTTTCTTGAATCTATTTTTATGTGGCCCTTAAAAACACCCAAAAATCTATTGCTAATATAGCAATAAAAATACTTTGGGTACTGGCAAAAAATAAATAAATATATTTACTTTAGTTTCAACTGCTGCTAGAAATTCAGCTGAAATTGTGGAGAGACTACCTACCACAGCATTTTACAAGAAAAGACAGAGATAATGGCAAACAATAAAACTCTTCCTTTCAGAAAAAATTGACACGTATAGTTAATAATCTTGCTAAATCAGGAAATAATAGCAATAAAGAATCTCCAATAAAGATCTGAATTATTTTATATTTTCATAGCATGCTAAACCTGGAAGGGATCTTAAATATTATCTTTACATAAATCCTCATTCATTTCACAGGCTGGGGAACTATAGTAGATGAGAACAAAAAGTCTCTCTTCTCAAACAGAAAAGAGTGATATAAATCTAATCCATTCTGGATTATTAATGGAGATGTAAACTGACACAATGCAGGTAGGGATTTGGAGCCTGGCCTCAAATACCCCATTGAGACTTTTCTAAATAAAGCCGAAAGTCTTAGCAGTTCAGTAAACAAGTTGATTCAGAAAACTCAGTCTCCAAAGGGAGCTTAGCTCACTCTATTCTATCATGTGAAACACAGAAAACATCTGTCTTAATCCATTATTAGAACAGTCTGTATTATGCCTCATGCTATGTGTTACTGAATGAGGAGTTTTTTAGATTTTAAAGAAGACTGTCCATTCCTGTGGTCTCAGACTGTGCACTAAAACAAAAACAAAATAAAATATTAAAAACCCCCAACTGCCATACAAATTGCAGAGAACCAAAATATAATGATTTGATCAAATTTATATTACTTATAATATAATCTCTTAAGTAAAGTACCCAAATGTATGCAAACTGGAAAACCATATATATTGGTCTTAATTATTTCAAAAATTTAATGAAAATAAAACCTTTTCATATCTAGATGCTCCAGAGGCCTCTCAGATCTTTGATTCAAGTTCAATTATAGTACAACTGTCTTTCAGTTTGGAAGATCTTAAGACCACTGGCTCCTAACCACAAGCCTGCCAGCCTGTCTGATTGCCCCTAACCCCTCTGCCGGCCTGCCTGATCACTCCTAACTGCTCCCCTGCTGGCCTGATCGCCCCTAACTGCCTCTGCCTCACCCTGCACCTGGGACCCAAGACTCCCTTCTCCGGCTGGTCACAGGCACCGGGACCTGGGCTTCACTCCCTCTGGCCGACAGCAGGCACCCAGGACCTGGGCCAACTTTGCCCGGGCTGGCTGCAGCTGTAGGCACAGCCGCTGGTGCCGGGGACTGTGGGGACTGTGGGGCCTAAAGATTGTCCCTCTCCTGGGCCACAGGCACAGCTGCGGGCACCCAGGACCCTGGGGCGGGAGGTTTGTCCCTTTCCCGGCCCGTAGCCTGGCTGGTCCCCATATCTCTCTACCCAGTGTTGAGTGTCTGAGCTGTTTCAGCGTGACAGTGTGAGGGTGTGATGGCTATTTGCATATTAGCTCTTTATTATATAGGATGTTTGAATTTAACCTATAAGTTTTCCAAGAACAAAAAGCAAATAAATAATAATTACATCTTACCTAATCCTCCTTAAAAGGCTACTTTAGTTCTCTTTAGTTAGTAAAGTGATAATATTAAAAGAGCAGTTACATTTCTTAAAATCTAGTAGGAATATGTTGCACAAATAAGTGGAGAGGGTTTAGGAAACAATGATTTGAGAGATAATGCTCTTGCAAATGCTACTACCCCTGTTTTGACCCCAATCAGAACTTCCCTTGACCATGTATACAAAGAATCTTGTATTTTTCCTTCCACAAGAGATCTGACAATTTCAGTTATGAAGAGAGAGTGTATTTGAAATAGCCTTTCCAATTTGGAAGCAATATTACTTGAATAGAAAGGCTACATATTGCTCTTGAACTGGCTAAAAAACCTTGACTGGAAAGTAAAATCCTGATACCTTACCAGTAGATTTCTACAGTCCTCAAACTTAATGTTCAAAGACCTCCTTTGCTACATGTATAGATGGTCAAATTTAGTAAAAATATTTCAGATAACATTTTTACAAATGTATTTATATTCATGATAGGCAGCCTAATTCAGTTTTAATTATTGATTAAGAACGTTTGGTTACCTTTGGTAAAATTTGGAAAAAAGAATGGAGACTCAAACTGCAGATAAAACGTTTTGGTCAAGCTAAAGGGAACTATAAAGGGTTCATAAAATGTTGAAATAATGTTCAAAACAACTGGGTATATTAATATGAATGAAAATATCATTTCAACAATGGCACCCAAACACATACCAAACAAAATGAAATGGAAACTTGGTACTGAGCTCTCTAACCTGCTGTGTTTTGCAGAGGTTCAAAGTCTTGCTGCATCAGAACTACCAGAATCCATGTTATAAAAATAACATCCCTGGGCTCCACCCAAGATACGCTGAAGTTTAAACATCATTGAGTTTGACAAAGCAAAATATCTAGTTTACTTCATCAATGTTAGATCTGAATCACTCTATAAGAATTTCAATTAAAAAAAAAGAATACTAGAATTAAAACTTAGCTATTTCACATAAATCTTACTAGTTAAAGTTTTGTTCAATATTTTTGTAAATTCAGGGACTAGAATACATTAAAGTAACTTTACAAAATCTGCCAAAGGCTTTGAAAACATTTTTAAAATTAAATGTTAGTTTATGAACAATTTTTTCTTATTGTATTAATAGGACAGTAGCCTTTTTTCATAATATGTAGCAGGAGAGTGTAATCTTTCTTATTGAAAGAGAAATAATGTTTTAAAAATAGACACTGAGAGTGGTGAAATTATAATGAATTATTCTGAATTAAATTACTACTTCTTGGATCATAAAATTTGAAAATAACTAAGTATAAGGGAACTGATGAGTATTAATGTATTCTTAGTACAAGTATGTTTTCCTTTCCTAGCTGTTCAAAACTGAAATTTTTACAAATGTGATTTGTCACAATTAGACATGAAATATCTGGGTGTAAGAGCAGCCATTTTATCATGTTTATTTTTGAGAAGCCTCCTGCTATTGTTATTAATTTGAACATTTTCAATACAACTTCAATCAAGGGACACAAAAAAATACCCCTTTTCCCCTTGAAAAGATATTTGTTAATGATACATTTTTTAAAAAGATACTTGTTAATGGATTTATTGTTCTTACGTTGTTCTGTGCTTCAACCTTGAGTACTTAAAAACTTTCTGCTTAAATTGCTAATCCTTCCCTTTAATGGCAGTCTATGACATTTTTAATTAATTACTTCAGCAACCTCATTTCCATTCAATCAAGGTGACCACTTTCTTCTTTACTTATTATTTATTTTTATTACAATTGTACATGGCCGTAACCGGTTTGGCTCAGTGGATAGAGCATCGGCCTGCGGACTGAAAGGTCCCAGGTTCGATTCCGGTCAAGGGCATGTATCTTGGTTGCGGGCACATCTCCAGTAGGGAGTGTGCAGGAGGCAGCTGATCGATGTTTCTCTCTCATCGATGTTTCTAACTCTCTATCTCTCTCACTTCCTCTCTGTAAAAAATCAATAAAATATATTTAAAAACAAAAACATAAAACAATTGTACATGAACTCAATCCCTGCTGTATTAAAACAACATACAAGGTCAAAAGTGTGTCCTAAACCTGTGGAAGATGAATATGCCTTTTTTAAAAAACATATATTTCTTATTGTTAATAGTATTACAGATACCTCCTGTCCCCCCCCCCCCCAATCAATACCTTTTTTTTAAATGTATCAAAGTTAGAGGAAGATGGAGTAAGGGCCACTGGGAAGACTGCAGAAAGTGAAAATGACCCTTCAAATCACATTTACTAACGACTAGACTCTTTGTGCCTTTCTCTGGCTTTTGCTTTCAATTCAGCAGCTCATTTGTAGAATGGAATGTTTTGAATAATCTGTTTGCATGCTTCAGATTAATCAAATAATTGCTAAAGTTTAACCTCATTTCATTGTATATAAACATACTGCTGATGGGTAAATAATAATTTTACTCATCATTGCTATTTCCAGTTTTCAAATAATTTATTTTTCAGATTCATCAGAATTTAACTCATATATAATGCTCTCTTCTCCATATCTGGATCACAAGAGTCTGCATATAGCATTTCTTTATGGATTAATTTATTAAACAAATAATGAGTGGCTATAATGGGTAGACGTAGAGCGTTATTTCTAGATCACATTCCTTAACTTCCCCCACCCCTCCAGTTTTTGTTTTTATCTTATTATATGTCCTCCTAAAGCATAATAGCTTATTAATTATTTTTTCTAATCATTAATTAATGAAGATTATGCCTACCTTTTACCATTTATTTACTTAGATTATATTTATCTCCTAAGAGAATTTGAGTTTCTCAAAATTAAGGTAACAATAATTTAAAAAGTAAAAGCAGAGAAAATACAGATAAAAGGATCAGGGAAGTTGAAGATCATAGAAACCCTGTATGAAGTTCTCACTGGATTGAGATCTGATCTACAGTGGGGAGAAATATATTAGATTTTATGATTTTCACTATCCTTTTAAAACTAAGGAGATCACGTTTCCTTTGCTCAAAATCTTCTGATAGTTTTCTAGGATTTTATAAAATCCGAAGTCCTCATGGTCTAGACTTGCACTGCTTTAATACAATAGCTCATTACATGGACATTTCAATGAATTAAAATGAAAAAATTCAGTTTCTCAGTTACAATAGCCATGCTTTAAGTGCTCAGCAGCCACATGTGGCCAGTGGCTATTGTTTTGGGCAGCACAATGTACAGAACATTTCTTCATGGCAGCAAGTTCGTTCGCAGAGTTAATCTCAAAGTCTCTGCGTGGCCTGGCCCTCGCTTGCCTCTCGGACTTTACCCTTTACAGGCACCTTTGCCTTACTCAGCTCCAGCAACAACTAGCCAGCCCTTGGCGCTTCTCAGGCATTCCAAACTGGTTCTGCCTCAGGGCCCTCACACTTGCTGTTCCATCCATCTGAAATACCGTTCCTGCAGATATTCACATTTTACTTCACGTCACATTTACCAATGGCTAGACTCTTTGTGCCTTTCTCTGGCTTTTGCTTTCAGTTCAACAGCTCATTTGTACAATGGAAGGTTTTGATTAACCTGCCCGAGATGTTTTGAGGTCTCTGCTCAAGAAACCTCTTTGACGAGGGCTGCTCTACATGTCATCCATATCATTCTTTTCTTTTTAATTTTTATTTTTCGCTAAAAGTATTACAAAGGGTATTACATAAGTGTCCTTTTTCCCCCCCGCCCTTGACAAGCCATATCATTCTTTATGCCCTTATCCTGCCTCTTTGTTCTTGGGTCTGCAATGATATAGTTTAATCTCTTGGTGTCCCTCACCACTGGAAAGTAATTTTCATGAGAGCAGGTTCTTTGTTAGTTCACTTCTCTATGCCTGGCCTTAGGGTAAGTGCCCAATAAATGCTTGTTCACTCCAGTGGTTCTCCACAGGGGGTGGTCCCGCGCCCCCCCCCCCCCCCCCCCCCCCCCCCGCCAGGGGACACTCAGCCATTTTTGATGGTCAGAACTGGGAAGGTGCTACTGGCACCTAGTGGGTGGGTGAGAGGGATGCTGCAAACCACCCTGCCGTGCACAGGGTAGCCCCCACAACACAATTATCTGGCCTAAAGTGCGAATAGTACTGATGTTGAGAAACTTGTTGACCTTCTATATGAAGTGTCCACTCAGAAAATACAACAATTAGTCTGGAGGGGCAAAACCGAATTACAGATGTAGTGTGTCAAATGCCCTAACAACTAATGTCTTCTCCTAGTTCACTTACATGTAAGGCAAGTGAAATTGAAATACATCTAAAACTGATGTTCTTCAGCTCACTTCTTCCTGACCTGGTATCAATTTTATATTTTCATCTGTAAACAACTTGCCTTCATTTAAATACTTCAATATTGGCCTTTTTTTTCATCTTTGCAATATCCCATTTCCACAACAAATTTTTGTGTATATTTTGTGGTATTTACTGTTATTAATTTTGTGTGATTCATGGAAGTATTTAAAATTTTTATTATGCAACATTACTACTCCTTTTTAATCTCCCTTATGAAGTGGGTTAAATAATAAAAGAGAATTGGCAAGGGGCAGTGGAAAGGGTGCTAGTCAACAGAAGACGTGTATTCAATGCAGGGTCCTCCACTGTTTCGTTCATGTGACCTTTGCAAGATGTGCCATTTAAACGAGATGCAACAGTGACAGCATCTCACACAGAACCTGACGCCGTCTTCCCTCCTTCCCATTCACACTCGCTGAACTATATGGAACTAACACCCTTGAAGGATTCCCTTGGCAATCTCCACTTAGGACAAGGTTAGTTGTCTCTTACAATGCATTATTGAAATCCAAATCGTGATTATTTTAAAAATTCTCTGGGAAATTAAACCTCAAAAGCAAAGTTGTATTAGGAGTGTCTTCACATCTTTTTGTTGAGGGGAAAGCTTTTTTTTTTTAAATTAAAATTCTTTATTGTTTAAAGTATTACATGAGCCTCCTTTTTCCCCACTGACCTTTCCCCAGCCACTCCCACCCCACAACACATGCCCTCACCCCCCTTCTGTCTGTGTCCATTGGTTATGCTCATATGCATGCATACAAGTCCTTTGGTTGATCTCTTGCCCCTTTACCCCCTGCCTTCCCTCATAGGTTGGACAGTCTGCTTGATGCTTCTATGTCTCTGGTTCTACTAGTATTTTAGTTCATCAGTTCATGTTGTTCATTATATTCCACAAATGAGTGAGCTCATGTGATATTTATCTTTCTCCGACTGGCTTATTTCGCTTAGCATAATGCTCTCCAGGTCCATCCATGCTGTTGCAAATGGTAAAAGTTCTTTCTTTTTTACAGCGGCATAGTATTCCATTGTGTAGATGTGCCACTGTTTTCTAATCCACTCATCTGCTGATGGGCACTTAGGCTGTTTCCAAATCTTAGCTATTATAAATTGTGCTGTTATGAGCATAGGGGTGCATATATCCTTTCTGATTGGCATTTGAGGGGAAAGCTTTTAAACATTAATGGCAATTTAGCTACTCTGAACAGGTGGCTTCATTATCTTAAAAATGTATCAAATTACACTAATTATCAAAAACGGCAGTGTGAGCTATATTGTAAGAAAATGGTAGCATCCTCTTCTGAAAAGATGACTGGGGAAATGCATGTAACTTGTGGTCCCTAAGATCCTTAATAATTCAGAAGTTGTCAAGCATCTTGATAATGTGACCTTCTTCTTCTTCCCATCTCTTATCATTATAGAAAATTATAAAGAGCATTGCTTAAATGACTTAACCCCCCCCCCCGAATATTCAATTTTTAGTTTTGAATGCAAATAACATAGAGTTTGCTAATGCAGCCTTTTACTCCTCGTTGCAGAACCATCAGGTTCAATCATGACTGATCTCTCACTCCCTCTCTTGCCTCTTCCTTTCTCCCCTCCCCTTTTTGTCCTTTTCAAAGTAATGACAACAGACCGCATTTAAAGGGATATATATTTTTTTAACTTTAGAAGACTGAAAAAAGTGAGAGTTTTTAAAAGGCAGAAAGCAACAAAGCGCTGAGTCTCAGAAGGCAAGAATAATGATGAGCCTGGTTTCTCAGCACTGCCTGCCTGCCTGAGAAGAAACCATAAAATTCAATATCTAACTTGGCAGCTGGAATCCTTACAGAATGAAAACAATCCTGTTCCTTTAATTTTATGCTCTCCTCTATCATCTCATGGCACTTTGCCTAGTGGAAGAGAATCATGGAGCCTAAAATAACATTAAGTGGCTTTATATTCACCACCTTCCTGGTAATCCCGTTTGCCCCAGGTTAGGTAAATAGCCCCTCACAAAGTGGTGATACAGTCTGTAATTAGATTTTTAAAAACCACTCAGATGTGAGCAAGAAAGAAAAGAACTCCAAGTTTAAGTTATTTTTAAATGTTATGTTAATACACTGATGTTTTGCCTTATCTATATTTTAATGTTAGCATCTATCAAGCATGATTTATTTAGGGTTACTTGAACACTAGTATAAAACAATATTCCATTAAGCAGAGTATTTTTGTACAATCTTTTATTTTCTTGTGTTCTTTTAAATTAAATTTATTGGGGTGACATTGGTTGATAAGAGTATATAAGTTTCAAGTGTACATTTCTATGATGCATGATCTGTATATTGCATTGTGTGCACACCACCAAAGTCAAATCATCTTCTGTCACCATATATTTGACCCCCCTTTTACCGTTTAGAACTCCCCCATCCCCCTTCCCTTTGGTAACCATCAAATTGTTGTCTATATCTATGAGTTTGTTTTTCTTGTTTGTTCATTTATTACTTTCAATTTTATATCTCACATTTGAGTGAAATCATATGGTTCTTGACGTTTTCCATCTGACTTATTTTGCTTAGCATGATATTCTCAAGGTCCATTCATTGTTGTCACAATGCCAATGTTTCATGTTTTCTTATGGCTGAGTAGTATTCCATTGTATATATGTGCCACATCTTATATTCATGATGGCCAAGACATGGAAACAACTGAAGTGTTCTTTGATAGATGATTGGAAAATCTTTTTATTGTAAAGAGGCAAACGAATCCCCTCTTCCCCATCTCTATCACAACAAACTGATAATAGAGATTTCATTATAAATAAATAAATAAATAAATAAATAAATAAATAATATATAAATGGAAAGCAATAACCCTCAACTGGTAGGTTTTGTCTTGGAATCAGTGCACTTTAAACCCATTATGTTCTTTAGAAAAATTATATGATTACTAGAGACCCGGTGCACAAAAATTTGTGCACTTGGGGAGGGGGTCCCTCAGCCCGGCCTGTGACCTCTCACAGTCTGGGACCCCTTGGGGGATGTCCACCTGCTGGCAGTCAGACACCCTCTGGCAGCCCAGGAGCCCTCGGGGTATGTCCACTTGCCAGCAGGGAGCAGGCCTAAGCTGCAGTCGGACATCCTTAGCACTGCTGAGGAGGTGGGAGAGGCTCCTGCCACCACCGCTGTGCTGGCAGCCGGCAGCCTGGCTTGTGGCTAAGCAGAGCTCCCTCTGTGGGAATGCACTGACCACCAGGGGGCAGCTCCTGCATTGAGCATCTGCCTTCTGGTGGTCAGTGTGTGTCATAGTGACCAGTGATTCCCAGTCGTTCTGCTGTTAGGGTCCATTTGCATATTACCCTTTTATTATATAGGATAGAGGCCTGGTGCACAGATGGGGGCCGGCTGGTTTTCCCTGAAGGGTGTCTTGGATGAGGGTGGGGGTCCTGCTGGGGTGCCTGGCCAGCCTGGGTGAGGGGCTGATGGCTGTTTTCAGGCTGGCCAAGGCCATTTTCAGGCTGCCCACAGACCCTTCAGGGTGGGGGAGTCCGCTGGGGTGCCTGGCCAGCCTGGGTGAGGGGCTGATGGCCATTTTCAGGCTGTCTACGCACCCTCGGTGATCCAAGCTCCCAGCCTCTC
>NW_005871062.1:13878976-13906955 GCF_000147115.1 Myotis lucifugus | reverse complement strand
TTGAAACTTTGTAGCCTTGAGCGGAGCCAGTGCCAGCCAGGGCAGGCGGGAAGCTTGGCTTCCTCCATCACTGGGGGCAACCCAAGCCTCCTGCTCGCTCCAACTCCGTGGCAGCGGCCACCTTAGTTGGGTTAAGTTGCATAGTGGCTCCTGATTGGCTGGTGGGCATGGCTTGTGGGTATAGTGGAGTGATGGTTAATTTGCATCTTTCTCTTTTATTAGTGTAGATAGTGCTCAGCAGGGAAAACTGATGTATAAAATATTGATGCTGGTTCACATATAACAAAAAACACAAAACAATGATAAATTGTGTTTAATATTATGTTTAACATATGTCATGTAATAAGGCAATGGCATAAAGTAATAGGTAAAATATTTCAACAACAAGAAAGTAAAAAAGTTAATAAGCCTCATTTCATAGAATACATATTATGCAAGAGAATGACAACTTCTCATTTTATAGAATATATATTATTCAAGAGAATTACCACTTCTAGTATATGGAATATATAGCATACATGGGAAGAATAAATTAAAATACCTATGGTAATCTGTTTTTAATGTAAATATTTTCTGACTCTATTTGATCAAACTATTATTTGGGATGCAGAGTTCATTTTAAAATATATCTCACTGAATCACACTGAAAAATCAAGTATTTATTCCATGGAGTTAAGAAAAATAGAATTCTATTTACAATTATACTGCAAAGGGAATTTCTTTGTAAATTACTCAGCAATCTTCAGTCAGATGTTGCAAATAGCTTGCAATTGAACTTTCTGTGTTTTTTTTTTAAATAGAAGTACTTTTTTCTAGATTGTTTTCACTTTAGGGAAAATGATCGGTTTTATTCCCTGGAGTAAGGTAGTATTTATTTACTTTTTTAGTTAGCATTTATTTTTATACAATTAAACATGCATGCTTACTTATACAAATACAAAACTATAAATGATTGAAGTAGTAAATAAAACACACAACACTGTATTGTCCATGATACACTTAGTGATGTTAAAGCATTAAATGCTACACATGAGTGTCTCTGTGTGTGCATGGCATGTGTGTGTTTAAAATCCTCAGTACTTTCAGTTTTCTCACCTTCAGATTAGATTTCAGTAACTCAAAATGATGACAAAGAACATTTTTTGGATAACAACCACACATAAGGTTAAGTTTTACTATGTTTAAGATTCTTTTATTATAAACTCCTTAAATCCATGTCTTAATCTTTCATTTATTATTTTCATACTTATTTTCCATAATTTTGAATCACTTGTGACTAAGACCATTAGTCTTGACTCTATGAGGTGTCTTCAACTATGGCTAAGGACTACAAAGCATTTCCTCAGAGCTTCATTTCCAGAGAGAATTAAATTTGATAATTAAGTTTAACATGCTAAGTACAATGCCTGCTATATAGTAAGCAACCTATAAAAAAATAGCTGTTCTATTATTCATAGTACAGGAATAAAATATAATTAGTATTTCATAGTTTTCTGAGAATATTCAACCCCCCACACACTTATAGAAAAAATAGTTCAGGAAAAATGACTGAAAAATTGATAATTTTTGTATTGTGGATTATTTTATATTTATTTCTACCTTACTTTTTTGTCCAAATTTTCTACAATGAGAATGTATGACTTTTATGATCAGAAAAACTCAAATATTAATTTTGTAATTGCCTTTTAAGTTCTGTTGAACTTCTTTAGCATGTCTGTTTATCATATTCCCTTGTGAACTGCCAGAACGGCCAGTTGGAATGATGACATTGAAAAATCTTAGCACCGTTGGATGGAAATGTGATAATTCATTCAAGCTTATGCCCTTGAACAGTCTGAGAGCAGAATGAAAATTGATGAAATGTGTTTTGTGTTTTCTGTAACATGTCAGCAGGTCTCAGGAAACTATTAGTTAAGGGGGAAAAACATGCTTATGAAGTCTGTGCTTCAATTAAGGGACAATGTACAATGTCCATGATTTTAGTGCCAAGAGAAGGCAAAGAAAGGAGACACAATTCCCAAACTACTGACATGCAGAGCTATCACTTCAATTGAAACTTTAAAAACAAGCTAAGAGGTTATAGTTTCCAGAAAGCATGTCATAAATTTAGAACTGGGAACTTATATAAAAAGTATCAGAAAGAAGTCTGGCTTAACAAAAGCTAGATCCTTAAGTCATATAAGGATGATCTTTAAAAGGCATAATAAAAAGTGTGGTCCATCTTACTTATTGAAAAAATAAACCAAGTATCTTTTCATTAAATTCTTTTTTCTTCTGGTAGAGGAGAAAAAACCACCCTGAAATCCTGAATTAGGATAATTATGGTGATTTTGACCTTGCAATTGCAGCTATTTTACTGAAGGCTCTTATTTCATCCTGGCATACATGAAAAATTTACCATAGAATGCTTGATACACGAAAACATCAGTGTATTATCTCCTTATTTTAAAACACTTTTATTTGGCAACACATAGAGTATAATCACGAATAAGGTATAGTCCTTTCAAGCAAAGGATCTGAGAGGTGAACACTAACCCACTTGTAAGTGCTGTGAGAAAGGAATGGACAAGGTGCTGTGGCTATTCTGGACAGAGAGGGCGCTGTTGAGCTGGCTCTGTAAACCCCTTGAGGACCATCTCTTATTCATCTTTGCATCCTTTGTTGCTAACACTCTGATAAATGCTTAAAATATGTTTGCTTAATAATATTATATGCAAGTGGGTGGACTCTGGAGCCAGATTTTCCAGGTTCAGATCCCACCTTTGCCAAGTTAGAGAATGAGCCACTGAAATTTAATTATGATGTTCAGATAACTTGTTTTCTCCAAAGTAAGTTTCTTTTTCTCTGTTTGTTTTTATATTCTGATTAGAGGCCCAGTGCACAAAATTCGTGCACTCAGTGGGGGGGGGGGGGGGCGTCAGCCCGACCTGTGCCCTCTTGGACATCCTTAGTGCTACCGTGGAGGCAGGAGAAGCTCCCGCCATCACCGCTGCGCTCCCCAGCCATGAGCCCGGCTTCTGGCTGAGCAGCACTACCCCTGTGGGAGCACACTGACCACCAGAGGTCAGCTCCTGCATTGAGCTTCTGCCCCTGGTGGTCAGTGTGCATCATAGCAACCGGTCATTCCACTGTCAGGCCAAAACCGGCTCTCCAACATCCCCTGAGGGTCCTGGATTGCGAGAGGGCACAGGCCAGGCTGAGGGACCCACCAGTGCATGATCAGGGCTGGGGAGGGACGTGGGAGGTTGGCCAGCTGGGGAGGAACCAGAGGAGGGCTCCAGGGCATGTCCAGCCTCTCTCGCTCAGTCCTGATCAGCCAGACCCCAGCAGCAAGCTAACCTACCAGTTGGAGCATCTGCCACCTGGTGGTCAGTGCATGTCATAGTGAGCAGTTGAGTGGCATTAGCATATCATTAGCATATTATGCTTTGATTGGTTGAATGGCTGGCCAATGACTGGACACTTAGCATATTAGGCTTTTATTATATAGGATGTAATGTTATGTACTATGACAGAAAAATGAGAAGAATAAGCCCCATTCATGGTACAAACATCTACAATTGTCTCATACAGTGACGTGTTCTTTAAAGTGATCATCATCCCATAGTATTAAAAACCCAAATACAGCATCATCACTGATGTCTTACTGTGTTGAACTAGAATGTCCAATTGGAGGGGCCCTCGGACTATTCTATATGTTAATATCCTCACCACTCAGGTGAGGAGGCCGAATTGTAGAGAGGACCCAAGTTAGAAGAATGGGAGGTAATATAGAAGAGATTTGAAACAAATTGTCTGGACTTTGTCTTGACACATAGTAGGCACTCAGTCAAGCTATAAGGAATAAATAAAAGTAAAAGTGGAAATGAATAATCAACATGTGAAATTATAGAAAAATATAATGGCGGTATTTGGATTTAAGTTCACTGAGACAGAAATAGAATGCCTAATAGAAACTAATTTGAGGCAAAAAACATTCCTTTCCATAAAAAGCAAGAAGCAAATGCTATAACAATATTACCAACACCAACAACAGAAAATATCTTATCTTTATACCCTTAATTCTATCCTTCATTTTATCCTAGTATCTCAATCTTATCCCCAGGAAAATGTGTTGGTTCATATCATGGAGAAGAAAGACTTTGATCAATCATTAGATCACAGCATCCAAAGTTTTATATAAATCCTTACTGCTATCTCTAATGTTGAAGTTAACTTCCTATTAACTAGAGTCTATGTTATTAACTAGAGCTATGAAATATTTTTATCTCTATATCCATTTCTCTCTATCTGTGAATATTTAAGATCCTGTTGCTGTCTATAAGGAATTTCCACTTTACAATAGATAAGATTTTCAAGGTGCTAACACCTCATATTCACAAGTCACTTTTAATTTGGTGTTTCATTTGTCCTTGAATATTTCTGGTTGAGTTATCTATCTGGGAATGAGCAAGATAGAAAGTTCTTGCTGGTTTCTGTCTTAAAAGAAGTAGATGTATACCAGCAGGGCAGCCGGAGCAAACCAGGGTTAGCTCTGTGAGTGACAAGCTCTTTGTCAACGCCTGGCCTTGACCTTCACCTCTGAGGTGAAGGATGCTGAGCTTCCAAAGACAGAGGATTTATGGCTGATGGATTTTTAAAAATCGTTTTTAGGATATAAATTCTGTATTAGGCTATAAAGTATTATTCTTAAATGTTACTTATTATTTTAGTTAATTTTTTTGTGTCAATGTCTGAACATTTGTTATAAATAAAAATAATTTTGCATTTATCATCTGGGTTCTTTGCTTTGTTAATCAATACACTTAAATCAAATGGAATCCTGAAAAATAAAGCATTACTGATTCATAAAGCCAAATATTTAACTTAAAATTTTATTACTAAAATTTTTATTGGAAAAACAGTGAGGAATGTTATTAACATGATCATTTGTACATGTAGTTATAGTTTCGCAATGGAATTTTATATGGGGTTAACTTCTGTAATAGATTCTCTCTATAGGAGAATTGCTATAAGGTAAACTGCTGTGTCATGGTAAATGAAAAAAAGGTCTGTGTACAGATTTGAGTTTAACGCTTTGATATGAAAGAAGTCAGGAGATTCACTATACCCATAAATTTTTAACTTATGAATAGCTTGAAAAGGCAGTTTACCAAATTAAAAAGTTCACCTATCCCCAGATAGAAATATCCTTTTGATATCCTGTTTTAGAAAAGGAACACTTTCCCTCACATAACATCTAAGCCAGCGGTTCTCAACCTGTGGGTCGCGACCCCTTTGGGGGTCGAACGACCCTTTCACAGGGGTCGCCTAAGACCATCGGAAAACACATATATAATTACATATTGCTTTTGTAATTAATCACTATGCTTTAATTATGTTCAATTTTTAACAATGAAAATACATCCTGCATATCAGATATTTTCATTACGATTCATAACAGTAGCAAAATTACAGTTATGAAGTAGCAACGAAAATAATTTTATGGTTGGGGGTCACCACAACATGAGGAACTGCATTAAAGGGTTGTGGCATTAGGAAGGTTGAGAACCACTGATCTAGGCTATGAAATAACACTGGAAAAAAATATGGATTACAGATTCAAGCCCCAGAATGCGTTCTTAGGTTGCCCTTTCTTTATACATTCCCCAAATGTAGTTTAAAGCTGTGGCCAGTTTGAACTATGTAAAAAGCTGTCACTTTTGATATAGTAACTTTTTTAAAAATCTTCACTCAGAGATATGTTTTTATTGATTTGAAAGAGAAAAACATCTATCAGTTGCCTCCCACCTGTGTCCCCACTAGGGATCAAACCCACAACTAGCTATGTGCCCTGACCAGGAATCAAACCTGCAACCTTTTGGTGGTGCTCCAACCAACTGAGCCACCGGGCCAGAACTGATACAGTAACTTTTCTTTTCAAACTATTCTATTTGATTGAGGACTGCTTTTTATACTTAATTCAAAACACTCTCTCTATAGTCTATTCGTTTACTTTCAAACTGAGTGCATTACTTCTATAAATCATATGCAAATAAGCGATATTTTAAATGCTTATTTTCCATATACTTCACATTTAATTATATCGCCTTGTGAAAATTCTTTGTTTCCTTATTTTATTTAAACCTGATCTTCATATATAAGTTTTCTTCTGTGTTTTTTCCCAAATGAATTTTAAATTCCTTAATGAGAGGTATTATCATAAAGCTTTGTTTATATAAAAAGGTGCTCAAATATATTTGATAATAAATGAATGAGTATTTACTCCTATCAAGATGATAAGGATACACACCTTTCAGAAAAGGTTTAGGTTCAGAGAAAGAGATCAGGGTTCAAAAAAAAAAGTAAGATGAAGAATAAGGAGTAAGGCCTGGCTGGTGTGGCTCACTTGTTGAGCATCATTAACCTATGAACCAGGAGGTCACAGTTCCATACCCCATCAGGGCACATACCTGGATTGCAGGCTCAATCCTCAGTAGGGGGCATGCAGGAGGCAGCTGATTAATGATACACTCTCATCATTGATGTGTCTATCTCTCTCTCCCTCTCCCTTCCTCTCTGAAATCAATATATATATTTCTTTATTTTTTTTAAAGAGAATGAGAACCGAGGTGGGTGGATATCAGATATGCTGAAGAGATCTATTTCTTATTTTGTTCTGTATTTCTCAGATTTTATTTTAGCACCCACAGTTTGGAAATCAGATAAGCTTTGCTGGGAGTGTGGCCAGAAAATAAATTGGATTTTAGAGCTTTATATTTATTACTAGAGGCCCAGTGCACGAATTCGTGCTAGGGGGATAGTCCAGCTGGCCCAGCCCCAATCAGGGCAGAACAGGCACTGTATGGAACATATACATGACATGATAATGTCCTCCTCTAAAGGTAGTATTTTGATTTCATGCCTTATATACCAAATTCCTCACGTGAATAAAAACAAAATATATATATTAATTGTGGTCATGATTAATTTTATACTTGCAATTCGTTCATCATTTGGTGGGTCTGTGTTAACCTTATTATTGCATGGACTGGAGCCATTTTTTAGTGTGTGGCTCATGCAAGCATATTTTAAAGGAAAACACTGAATGCAGCCTTAGGAAGTTAGTCCTGGCTGTACCACCAACCAACGGTAACTGGCAATTACCAGAAATGCCAAGTAACGAATACACTGTGCCTTTGTTAGTGATATGATCTGTCTCTCTCACTTGACAACAGACTCATGAACATAAACTACAATAAAATGATTTTTTAAAGTGAATAATTTTGGTTAAAGACGATGTAAATATTTGTGACCGTGCATCTATTTTCAAACCTGCCTTCTGTTTGATCTGTGTTTTAGGAAGGAGGAGGAGCAGAGCTTTTGTTGGTCTGGTGACCTTATTCCCTGTAAGTAATATGACACTGGCTGCTCCTCTGAAAAGCAGCAAAGCAATTCACAGAGAGCTGGAGGTACAGCCTATGGACAGTTCCCAACAAGCCTGTCACCCACACCTGCCTTTCCTCTCCGGTGACACCCAGTTGCTATGCTTCTCAAAGGGCTCCCCCTGCCTCTGGGGTGGCTGTTGGATCTTGTTGCAGATTTAGTTCGTTCAAGTTGTCTGGAATTTGTTTAAAATATATATTTATTGATTTCAGAGAGGAAGGGAGAGGGAGAGAGAGATAGAAACAATGATGAGAAAGAATCATTGATTGGCTGCCTTCTGCACACCCCACACTGGGGATTGAGACTGCAACCTGGGCATGTGCCCTGACCGGGAATGAACTGTGACCTCCTGGTTCATAGGTTGACACTCAACCACTGAGCCACACCAGCCAGGCAAGTGATATGGATTTTTTGTTGTGATCCGGCACAGCAGGGCTGGGGTTTCTGGGCTGCTCTGTAAAAGATGTTTTGGAGCCAAGAGATCAGTGCAACTAACTACATTTTATAGTCAGGTCTAAATGGTCAACATGAAGGAAGCGTTATTCTAGCTCTATGCATTGGTGTCTATTTTAATTGTGTGCCTAAGGGATGGAAGTGAGAGGGGAGAAGACAAATCTTTTCCAATACTAAGTGGGATAGCCTTTGACAAGCTGTGGATAGGGCCATGGTATGTATCAAATAGGTTATTTAAGGGCATGTGGAGTCATAGTTGGGAATAAAATAAAAGATTTGAACTCTACGTCTCTGGGTTTTTAGGTTTATATGTATGTAGATTGTGATTCACTTGTATAATCATGCTTCTTAAAGAATGCATAAACAAGTGCATAAATATTACTCCCATTTGATCAGCTTTTATCTTTATTCTCTAATAAACCAATGTGAGTCAAAAACTTTCACTGCCCTGAGATACTAAATTTGCTAGATTCCTATAAAAGAAAGCTCTTGGCTTTTAAAAAAATGTATTTTTATTGATTTCAGAGAGGAAGGAAGAGAGCTAGAGAGATAGAAACATCAAATGATGAGTGAGAATCATGGATTGGCTGCCTCCTGCACGTCCCCTACTGGGGGGGGGGTCGAGCCCACAACCTGGGCCTGTGCCCTTGGCCAGAATCGAACCTGGGACCCTTTAGTTGGCAGAACAACGCTTTACCCACTAAGCCAAACCGGCCAGGGTGAAAGCTCTTGGCTTTGATTAGAGTTTTAGTTTCTAGTGTCTACTTTTGACTTACAAGGTCACCTTATTTCAAATTTTCAAAAAGGCAATTTCAGTGATTTAAGGTAGAAGCACAGGGTTAGGGTCTAGTTTCCCATTTTTATTAATCATCATATCTTCCTCCTTTCTCTCTAAATGGATCTACCAAAGGCAGTTTACCAAGCATCTGCAGCTGCATCAGATAAGCAGCACACCAGTATCTACAGTTCTTTAGGATTCAATAAGGGAATCAAATAGATGAAAGGAAATAGAAATACTTCTCACTGCAACTTACTCATTCCATTAATTAGTTTGAGTGTGTAATTTCCACTATAATAATCTTATTGTAAAATTTTAAAAAAGGAAGTGCTAGCTAGCCTCTATTTTAATGTGACACCCTGTATTAATCAGATACTGTGAGCAACTCTTTTTGACCTTCAGTAATATAAAAGGTATTTCTTAAGCAGAGAATCCACTATCAGATTTTGTCAACAAATCTGTGTTCCTATTACCAGGAGTCAGAAACCAGAAATTAGGCTTTTGTATGACTTAATGCACACTTCAATTTTCTACTTTGAGATGCTGAGAGAGGATAAGAAACGTATCCAAGATCACACAAGTAGGGAGTTCTATAACTCAGATTAATACCTCACTCAAAAATTTCCCCATGTCTTTGAAAACCATAAAGAAAATGTGAAAAAAAGAAAATGAAAAAAAGAAAATGTAAAGATCACCTTCTCAAATAGTGTCATAGCATTCATTTCACTTGTAATAGTGTAATTCAATGATGGCGAACCTATGACACGCGAACTCATTTTTTTGGTTGATTTTTCTTTGTTAAATGGCATTTAAATATAGAAAATAAGTATCAAAAATATAAGTCTTTGTTTTACTATGGTTGCAAATATCAAAAAATTTCTATATGTGACACGGCACCAGAGTTAAGTTAGGTTTTTTCAAAATGCTGACACGCCGAGCTCAAAAGGTTTGCCATCACTGGTATAATTCATGGGGATAAATAACAGGTGGTTATAATTTCACATAATAGGAAAGCCATACAATTAACTGATACAAGAAAAATTGAAACCCACATGGCAAAATATAAGTAAACAGAAAAAAAGTAAAGCAAATAAAGTATTGGCCTCATGTTATGGTAAAGTTAGATCAATATTATTTCCCCCAAAAATCCAATTTCATATATATGATAAACTCTACATATCATTTATCAAAATTGCTTTTTCCTTGCATTAAGTAATATCTTAAAATGCTAATTTACTAAATTTTAGTTTAGAATAACAAAATAATAGTACTGGGGAAAGATTAAAATTCTATTGTTATTTTGTAGATGAGAAAACTGGGACTCACAAGATTAAGAGGTATTTCCCAAGCCCTACACTATTTAGGGCAGAAAGAAACCTCCGATTCTTTTGCCTGCTGGCTCATATGCCTTCTTTGATTCCTCACACCTGTGCTCCAACCCCTTTTAAAATTAACCAGATAGGAATGTGGATTAATTGATTTTTAAAAGGTATAGTCCATTTCATAATTTAATTTCATTCTATCTTCAAAGACCCCAGATAAAATACTCAATTCATAGTAGTCTATGGGAATCTCCAGAAGTTCAAATCAAACAGAACAGATTAATTCAGGGTAATTACAAGATGAATCAGTTCAATTGACTCATAATTTAACCTAATATTGCTCACTCATCATGAGCAGGCTCTATACTAGGTGCCAGGGTATTTAAAAAGGTGCAAAAGATCCAAGATGGCAGTGGAGTAGGTGGATATTGCACTCACTTCCTCCCAGGACCAAACTGGAATTACAACTAAATTGAGAGAAAACAACCTGAATAATCAACTGAAGACTAGCTGAAGAGAAGTCTTATAACCAAGGATGTACAGATGAAGCCACATCGAGACTGGTAGGAAGGGCGAAGGTGGGAAAAGGGCTGGCCCTGCTCCCATGTGTGGCAGCGGAGATTTTTTAGGGATATCTTGGCTCTAAAGGTTCCCCCTGAGGAGTGTGGGGTTTCAGCCCCAAGCTGGGCCCAGAACAACAGGTCCAGGAAGAGGTGTCCACATAACATCTGGCTGTGAAACATCAGGGATTCTGTCCACCAGGGAGAGACAGGAGTCTGCAAGAGGCACAGGTGCCTCTTAAAAAGCCAATACACAAAATTTCATTTGCAGCACTCACCCTGGACTCCAGTGGAGAGAGGGAGGGTTGGACTAGAATCATGTGAGGAGAGATTGGGTCTAAAAGGCTAGCCACTGGGACCCCTGTGCTGAGCACTCTCTCTTCCTATAGATGCCACTTTTCTTGAGTGGAGCCCACCCCTCTATATGTCACCAACCTGGGGAAAAGCAATAACCCCACCCTCTGGACTCCCTCTTGTCCCACCCTGTGGAGCTTGTGCCCTGCTGAGGTGTCAGTTGCCTGGGTATAGAGGTCTGGGCAGACTCAGGGGTTGTCAGTGACTGAGTTGTGTGGCTTTGGGACAGGGGCCAATCCCCCCACTTTCCTGTGAACCTGATTGGTGCCTCCCCTTCAGGGAGATCACTAGCCCCACTCTCTGGGATCCTGGCAGAGCAACCCTCCTGACTCCTGGTGGCCATGCCTTCTGGGGTCTGGGAAGAATCTTGGACAGACTGGTTGTGTAGCTCTAGGATGGGGTGGGGGCGGGCTGGAGGGGGTCAATGGGGACAAAAGGGGATATATGTAATACTTTCAACAATAAAGGTTAACACACACACACACACACACACACACACACACACCTTCCCTAATCTGGTGAAGGAAAAAGTCCCACAAGTTCAGGAGGAACAGAGAGAGAAAAAATAAATAAATACATAAATAAATAAGGACCTGCTTTATGACCCAGTGATTCCACTTTTGGGAATATGTCCAAAGAAATCCACTGAGCCAAACCGGTCTCGGCTATATGTAATACTTTCAACAATAAAGGTTAACACACACACACACACACACACACACACACACACACACACACACCTTCCCTAATCTGGTGAAGGAAAAAGTCCCACAAGTTCAGGAGGAACAGAGAGAGAAAAAATAAATAAATACATAAATAAATAAGGACCTGCTTTATGACCCAGTGATTCCACTTTTGGGAATATGTCCAAAGAAACCCAAAACATTAATTCGAAAGAATAGATGCGATCCTATGTTCATTGCAGTGTTATTTACAATAGGCAAGATTTGGAAGCAGCCCAACTGCCCATCATTAATACATGGGGAAAAAGTTGAGGTAGATTTACACAATACAATACTACTGGGCCATAGTAAAGAATGAAATCTTACATTAGGGAGAAAGAGGAGAGAATGGCTCCCAGGTTTATGACTTAAGTAATTGAGTAGGTGGTGGTATTATTAAACAATACAGGTAATAGAAGAAACAGGCTTTAGGAAGGTTGTTGGTAGTGATGAGTCTAGTTTGGAAAAACTGACTTTGAGTTGGATCAGGTAGAAGTGGTCAGTTAATGATACTGCTATTTAGTTGGGAAGAAATAATTGGTTTGTAGATGTATATTTAGGATAACAGATGCCAGATAAACTATGCTTTCAGTTTTTAGTCATTTTAACATATTTTTACACCTGCAAAATGGTTGACTATCCATTTAAACATTTATTAAAAATGGCAGAATTATGTGCAGTAAAAGCCATAGGTAAAATAATTTTTGATAAGCTGGGTGCAGCATACTTGTACTTTAATTCTTAAAATAGAATAGTAGTTAGATTATTGCTTCCTGATATAACACAGAGCATTTCAATTCTTTTATCATTGATTCTGAAACCAGGCTATAATCACATTAATGCACTAGAAATTTATCCCTGAAAAAAATTAATTTTAACAAAATTAACTATGAAAGGAAACATGATTTTTATTTTGGTATCTTAATTTTACTGGATCAATACTATAATATTCTGATTTTTAGAATGGTTTATAATGTTATTTCTAGGCCTTCCACTCCAAAAGTAATGGGAAATTTAAAATTAATTTTAAGAATTTAGGGAACAGTGATTCCATTTTAAGTAGATATTTTAATATCAATCAAGATTAGTAAAATCCATGCATATTTTCTCCACAGTAGTCTTTATCCTGCCATTTAGAAGTTCTCTTTCAACAAAGCTGGTATTTTCTCTTTCCCTGTAAAAAATGGATCTCTAAGAGCAGGAGAAATTAGAAGTCTTCCAAATAAGTAGTGACTAATTTTTCAATACTAATGTCAGGAATTTTAAAGATGGGTTTAATAGAAGTGAAAGCATCAAAGTAAAACACAAAACATTTGGTTCACCACATTATTTTTGAATATCTACATATATAAAAGCCTAAGTGACTGTTAAGACCAGATGACCGGATGACCGGCCAGTAGCTATGATGCTCACTGACCATAAGGGGGCAGATGCTCAACGCAGGAGCTGCCCCCTAGTGGTCAGTGTTCTCCCACAGCCAACCTCTTGTAGTCCTTCCCCCCTACCCTACCCTCCCTGCTGGCCTGCCCTGATAGGCCCCCGATCGCCAGCCAGGCCGAGGGACCCCACCTGTGCACAAATTCGTGTACCAAGCCTCTAGTTTTTATAATAGCAAACGAAATACAAAACAAAACACTAAAGTAAAATATTTAGGTAAGTGACAGATTTGGGGAGAACATATTTTGGCTTAGTTTATACAAACAGCCCAAGATTCTGCTTTGACACATGCAATACAGTGACTCTACTGGGCTTCTGAGCTTGGGTTAGTCCCACAGTCTCACTAGTCTCCTGGCCTCCTGGGCATTTCTGATTATAGGGAGGCTTTCTGCACGGAAGGATGGATGCTTCATTGCTGTTCTGCTAGGAGAACACTAGGAGAGTGCACCATGACACACGGAGGTTTTCTCGGGGTGTTAGGTTAATATATATAGATACTCAGTTCAGAGGGTTGCTAAAGCTGTATGGATTTAGCATCTGCTTGCGTAAATGGTAGGAAGGATGCATCAGAGATTTCTACTGTCCAAGGTTATGCAATGTTCCAGAAAACTTGCAACATCCTAGTTGAGTCATTTTGCAATAGCTGAGGTAGTGATGTGGAAATGTGCACTGAATTTTCTATGCAGACTCAAGCAATAGGATAAAAATCAGAAGACCCAGATTCTGGTCCTCAGTCCCCAACTGATTTGATATGGAACTTTGGGTCAAACCCTTTGAGCCACATTCTCTTTATCAGCACGACAAAGATAAAAAGTACCCATCCTTTACCAAACCCCACTGAAGCACTCTAAAGATTACCATTTATGAGTTAATCTCACAGAAAGTGACTATTATAGCAGAGGTTATCAGTTTTCGATCGCAGTTGGAGTTCTGCCATGTTGGGGATAGCTTTGTAGAAAATTATCTTTCGTTATTTGCAGAATGGAGAGAAGGGCAGCAGGATCCTCCCAAGCAGCATATCTTTTTTATTTTTATTTTTAAATTCTCACCTGAGGATATTTTTTCCATTTATTTTTTTTATTTCTTTAAAAAAATTTTAAACTTCAATTTTTATTTTATTGATTTCAGAGAGGAAGGGAGAAAGGGGAGAGAGAGATAGAAACACCAATGATGAGCAAGAATCATCCATCGGCTGCCTCCAGCACGCCCCCTACTAGGGATCAAGCCCACAACCTGGGCATGTGCCCTTGACCAGAATAGAACTTGGGGCCCTTCAGTCCACAGGCTGATGCTCTATCCACTGAGCCAAACCACCAAGGGCTCCATTGATTTTTTTAGAGAGAGAGGAAAGTAGTAAGCGGAGGTGCGGGGAGAGAGAGAAACATTGACATGAGACACATCGATTGGTTGCCTCCTGTACATGCCCCAACAGGGGCCCGGATGAACTTGCAACCAAGGTACATGTCCTTGGCTGGTAATCAAATACAAAACCCTTCAGTCCCTGGGCTGATGCTCTAACCACTGAAAAACTGGCTAGGGTTCAAGTAGCATATTTTTTGAAGAATTACGAGATGTTGATCTTTGGCTTCATAAGAAATAAGTATCTGTATATTAGCAAAGCTTTTAAATTTTTTTTCCATGATATGGTACTGGTAAACTGGGGAAATCTGCCTTGACCAAGCAATCAGAGATGTACATTGTATCACTAATTAAGGGCCTGATAATAATAGAATCCTAGAGCTGGAAGGAAAGCCAGTAATCCTCTTCCATAAAGCATTAGCAAGCTAACATCTCATCTGTTTGATTATCTTTGTTAAAATAGAGCTCATTTCTTTACCTTTCATCATACACCTTCACACACACACACACACACACACACACACACACACACACACACTAGACTGTTGGTAGAGGAGGCCCCTTTGGAGACATACATATGGTTGTGCAAGGATGCCTGGAGAAGGGGGCAACAGTCATGTCTGAAATCCAACCCTCTAACTCCACATTGTGTCTCTGTGTGGGACTGTGCTCTCCAGGGAAAAGAAGAGTCTTTGTATTTGACCCCTCCTCTCCTCCCAGAGAGGACCCCTTTTGATGACTTGCCCACAGGTGGCACATATCACTGGCACAGTTACTTCCTCTCTCTTGTGAGAGCTGTGGTGTGATTTTGGAATCTTTTTACATTGTATCTGAATGGGAAGAAATACGCCTCCATATCCCAGGCTCCCCTATCAGAGTAACTGTGGGAGACATAATAATACAATCTCTATATTTAGATGGGCTCACAAGATGGACATGTCCCCTGGATGACCTTTGTGAGTGCAGCTTTCTTCCTTGGATCCGTGGAAAAGTGTGTGTGTGTGTGTGTGTGTGTGTGTGTGTGTGTGTGTGTGTGTAACTGGGGAAGTTAGGGCTAGAGGTGTAAGCAACCCTTACAACTGGGTGTAAGCATCTGATGGCCTCCTAGGGCAGTTCTGAGTGTGACGTTCTGTGTCTCAGTGGTCTCCAGGGTGTGTGTGTTAGCGCTATAATCAAAATCACTGTTGACAACTAGCTGAGTTCCTGAGGAGGTGTCTAGACTCTGAGAGTCAGGGACTCTAATTCCGAATGACCTTGGCCAGTTAGAGATATAGTTAGAAACCATTAGGAGAATCTATTATATTTTTAAATCTGCAGCCCCAGACTGTCCTCAGGCTTCAGAGGGTTGAACCCATTAGACTGCGTAGACTGCTCTGACAGCAGGGTGTTGGTTAATTACAGTGGCAATCTAATTATAGGGTTTATAAGGTTTCCCTGTAATTGATTCCCTTTCAAGTGCATGGAAACTTCACTTGATATGCATTCGCTCCTAAATTCATGGGAATAGACCAGATTCTGGGGCTGTGTGTGTTAGAATCAGAGAGAACATTCCACTTTGGAGTTCTTATTCAGTACAATAAGGGACTCTTCTAAGTACTTCATTCATTCATTCCTTCGTCCTTTCTTTCATCCATTCATTCACCAATTCATTCATTCAATAAATACTACATTAATAGTATGCACTTAGCATTACCAGTCTCCAGAGATATAAAGATGCATTGAATATAGTCATTACCACAGATGAGCTTACAATAGTTGGGGAGACTGACAAAAATAAGTAACTAAACCTACGGGTCAATGATGGTATTAGTGATGCATATAAGGTGCTAAGGCGGCATTACGGAAGACATCCCTAATTCTGCACTGTGTGTGGGGGAGGGCGGGAGAGTGCTGGGGGGCACAGAGCAGCACTCACTGAGGAGACAACATCTGAGTTGAATATTAAAAGTTCAGTAAATATTCAGTAAACGGAAGGCAGGAGTTTGGGGATGGGAAAATGAAAACAGAAAACCGAGAGAACAAGAAAATCAAGCACCTGTCACCACTGTAAACAACCAAGTAGGTAGGGGTTGCTATGGCTGAACTCCGTCTACACACAGTGTGCCTGACACTTCACCAGCTCCATAAACACATAAGAGCTAATGTTTACAAAGTCATCACAAGGTACCGGTACATTTATTATCCCCACGTAGCAGACGAGGAAAGTGAGGTTTAGAGAGGATAATGCATTAGAGCAGATCACACAGTAATAATACTCAGTGAAGCCAGGATTTGAACTTGGGGCTGCCTGACCCTGGAACTCAAGTTGTTAATCACTATGTTGTTGTGGCTTCTTCAAATGTGAGGGGTTATTAAGCCTTGTATGATGCACACCATCGAAAGCCTTTCAGCATACTTTTGTTTGTTTTCATTTTGGGGAGAAGCAATTAATTCCAGAATTAATTCCATTAAGACCTAGCCCTCCGTTTCCTCATATGTGAAATGACAAAGTTGTGCTATGTGAACTCTGAAGACTTTTATATCTCCAAGATTCTATTCTCATTTAATCTTGCCCCAAGCTCTTTGTGTCTTACATAAATCATCTGTAATAGGTGCATATCAATATTAATGGCTCAAATGCACAGGGCATCTTGATTATAATCATCCTTTGGATGAATATGAAACACCAATGTGTCCAGTTTTCTACATTAAATTCCTGTGTTTGGAAGGACAAAAGGTCTTATGACTAAAGTTCATTATATGTATTTTAAGTCCTTGATTAATTACTAAGTTCTTCACAGGGCTCTTTCCAGTTTCTCAAAGAGAACAGGAGTGAACAGGAGATGGACATTGATGAATGATGGAGGGATCATCCTGCTCTTTGCTTCATGATTACACAAACCAATATCCTCCAACTTTCCACTATTTCCTGCAGGCCTGCTGTAATGGCAGGTAGCAACAAATAAGCAGAGGCTTATAGATAATTATTTTCTTTTAACTCCTTTCCCTCAAGGCAGACTGGACTTTAGTCAAGATAGAGAGGTATTTATTTTACTTTCAAGCAGTATCTATAACATGTTAGAGTGTACATAGGAATTTTTTTAACTTTCCCAAGTCTAAACACATAGGGAAATTTCCCACTTTTGGAGTGTTGGTAGGATAGATAGGACATGGATATATACCTTGGCTCCACCAAAGGCCACGCCTGCCCCCACTTTGAATTGGGTTTCGGGGGGCACAAGAAGCGGTTGTGGTAGATTATTCATCCTGACAGTGGGGGCAGCAGCTGAAGCTCCAGCATGGGGTTTCCATGGGCAGCCCCAGTGCCCAGCAGCTGAACCAGTGCCCGATCGGGGGTGTCAGGGTTGCAAGCTCCGATGCTCCTTGTCCTGTGAGGGCAGCAGTGGGGTCTGTACTAGTCTGGTTTGGAGTTTGACTGGGGCTGTGCCCTTGCATATTGGTCCCTCCGTCTCAAGCCTAGTTCTAGTAGTCTGGGAGTGCTCCAATGTACTTTTTGTAAACACTAAAATACTTTAAAAAATAATCTCAAGTGTATAGAAAATTGCAAGCAAGAATAGTACAGTGAACTCCCATCATACCCTTTCCCCAGATTTTTCCATTTTTAACATTTTGCTACATATTATTATTTTCTCTCTCTCTTTTTATTTTTATTTATTTTTTGCTAATCCTCACTCAAGGATTTTTTTTCCATTGATTTGTAGAGAAAATGAAAGGGAAGGAGAGAGGGGGAAAAGAGAGAGAGAGAGAGAGAGAGAGAGAAACACCAATGTGAGAGAGACATATGGATTGGTTGCCTCCCACATGTGCCCTGACTGGGGCTGGGGATCGAACCTGTAACCCAGGTGCATGCCCTTGACTAGCAATTAAACCCGGGAAACTTCGATGCACTGGTCAATGCTTTAACCACAGAACCACAGCAGCCAGGGCTGTATGATTATCTTCACTATTCCAAATCACTTGAGAATAGGATACACACACCATGCCCCCTTCATGCTGCAGTGTGTATTTCCAATGAACAAGAATATACTCTTACCTAGCCACAGCTAGTTATTACATTTAGGAAATATAACACTAATGCTAATCTAACCTCCAACCCACATTTAAGTTCCAATTGTGCCAGGGGTGTGCTTCATAACAATTTTCTTTCCCATTCTGAGATCCAGTCCAGGATCAGGTACTGCATTTAGCTGTCATGTCTCTTTAGTCTTTTAATTTGTAAACATCTCAGTTCTTTCTTGTTTAACATGACACTGATATTCTTGAGAAACAGAACCTGCCAATTTTCTAGAGTAACCCTCTTTTTGGGTTTCTCTGAGCTATTCTCATGATTAGACTCAGGTTGTGCATTCTCGGCAGCATATGACACGAGTGATGCTGTGTCCTTCTCAGGGCACCACACCCAGAGATGGACGCCCAGATGGTCACCTTACTGGTGATAGGGTGTTGTCCAATGTCCCCACTGAATAGTTACTATTTTTTCTTTTGTAATTTATACTAGTATGTGTGATATTCTGATGTTATATAAATATCCCATTTCTCCTCAAAGTGCCCCTTCCTCAGATTTAGCATTCATTGATTATTCGCACTTGAATCAATTTTTACTATGATTTCAAAATGGCGACTCTTCTATCTTCATCATTCCTTCTATGCTTATTAATTGTCTAACTACACTTTTAATAAATCATCTTTTTTGTTTAAGTGAATTACAGCTAAGAACCCCTAGTTGATTTACTTGTATTTTTAGGCAGCTAGTTCCAAGGACCTAGCAAATCAGTTCACTCAAATGGTCAATCTAGTCAGTCCCAGGAGAGACAGTAGGGAACACCTTCAGGAAAAGAAATGATCCAACTTTTCATGGGGCCTCACTTAACTTTTAAAACACTTACAGATTAGACTTTCTTCCACTGTTAGCCAGATGACTACCAAAACTGAATACATAAAATATCAACTTGTCATACTAAAACTACTAAAACTGAAAAGCAGAAAAATAACAATTTTTATGACTAAATGACAAACCCCTGGACATTTGGAAACATCTTGTAGTTTATTATAATGTTCACTTTCACTTAGTATTTTACTGTAATAAACATCAAAAGAAAGAATAACAGTGTAATGAATGTACATAGCACACTGGGGTAAGCCAACTTCCATTCCCATCCTAGCTCTGCTCACTAACCTATGGGAGACTTCTTGAGCAAGTCTCTTACTATCATGAACCTCAGTTTTCTCATCTGTGAAATGAGATACTTAAACAAAACATTTTCAAGAGTCCTTCAAACTCAGCATTCAATGACCTCAAGATTGAATACTGGTGCAATTGTTAGAGACAAAAGGGACTGTTAATGTAGAACATTGTAATGAGCACATTTGCCTTTTTCCTAATGAGCACATTTGGATCCAAGATTATTCTGGTATAAAGACCTAACACCTGTGAGATAATTCCCAAGTTATTTGGAGAATAGAAACATCAGAACAATTTAGAGAACAATTTAGTCTAAATATGTTAAAGTAATCTTATGGCTGTCTGAGTAGATGTCTGTCCCAAGAGAGAAAGACTCTCAAAGTGCTTGACATTGGTCAGATCACATCGTGAGCAATGTGTCTTGTTCAGAGGGGCTATACATTTTATGGAGCCAGTAAAACATCAGAAATGTCATTATGAGAAACGGTTGCCTGAACTAGGGTGTTTATCACAGAGAAGAAAAGATTTAAGGGGATGAGGACATGAAAGTTCTCTAAATATTTGAAGGTTTGTTTTATTCAGGTGGAACATAATAGCTTTGTTGTGCTTTTTTCCAAATGAAAAAAAACTACAAGCAATTGAGTGGAGGTTATGGTGTCAATATAAGGAAGACATTTTATTCAAACATGTTGTGATAGCTGCTCTTGCCACCTCCTCTGACAGGGACTCACATGCCTCTGTGATAGCAGAAAGCTACCCCCAAATCAAGGCTTTTGCTAAGTTCTCAGTGCAATAGATCTGACCCTGTCCTCTATGTAGACATTTTCAGGCCAGTGCTTCTCAAATGTTAATGTGCATACAAATCACTGGATATCCTGAACTACTCAGCTTCTGATTTGGTAGGTGGGGGGTGGGACTTGAGATTCTGCATTCCCAACAAGCCTCTAGGTGGTTCACGTGCACATAATCACCTGCCCAATCAGATGGCACGTCACTACATGATCAAAGGATACCACCCAGTAGAAGCATGTCACAGTGAACACCCATGTGAAAGGAACTAAAAAGATGTTTTGCTGCTCTAGCAGCCCCATCTTCTCATCATGTTTAAATGTTTTCTTCTTTCCCATTTCCTCAAAGAGGTTCCACATTTTCTGACCTTTTACTATTTTGATCACTCTGTGTGATGGTACTGGCACACCTCTGCCTGATGTACAGCCATATACTTTCAGGTAACTGGGGAATATTCCCCCAAGGACATGTTGCATTTTGCTTATTTCAGGTCATTACTTCACTTGACTACAGCCTCTTTTGGTAGGATGCACAGCCATGTACACACAAACACACATGCCATCCATGGTACTACCTTCCACTGGACTTCATATGATGGTCTTGGAACAGAGACCTGTGTGTGTGCAGGGACACTCTGCTCTGCTCAGCCATGGGCTCCTTTCTTCACTCTAGGTCTCTTTCATCTCCAAGTAAGCAACTCTCCACTGTGGGAAGTGGGTGCTGGACCCAGGGTCTTCTTATTGTCACTGTCTTGAGGAAACGCGTTACCTCACACTGACATAGTACCAGTTTTATCCCTCAAGGCTACACTGAACAATTCTATCCCCTTCCTGCGTAATAACTCCTCAGATATTTATGTAGAGTCATCATGATGTCCTTGAGTCTTTACTTTCCAAGTCAAACATCCCCAATTCCTTCAATCATTACTCATAGGAAATGGTTCTGAATCCCTCCGCCATACCAGTTGCTTTAAAAACCACAAACTTTTAAAGAGGGTTTGTAGGAGTGGGAATGTGGTCGCTCCCTAGGTAGATTTAGGCATCACAATCCTCCCTTGGAATCTCCATGATTCATAGGTCACCATATGGCGTTCTGTTTGGGATAAAAAAGTTTTCTCCACACCAAGTCCCACTTGCGGGGTTGGTCTGGCGTTTCTGAAGTCTCTACGCATGAGCAGGGGCTTTGCGGAGTTGTACATGCACCTGCCATGCAAACTCTCCCCCTTGGCTCGGTTTCGCCCCACTGCAGAGCGGCTGGCAGGGTTCTATGTGCTTCTTGTCAATGAAATGGTGCATAAGCAGCCTCTTCCTATCTAAATGAGCTCATTAGTTTTCATCTGTGAAATTTCTAACAGTGATTGTCTAAAAATAAATATGTAAGGATGATCGATTAGTAAAATCTCACATGGAGAATAACAATGATCATTTATATAATGGAGTTTTCACAGAAGAACTAGTATATATTTACTAGTAAGGATCAGTAAAAATGATTTTATGGGGCAATGTAATGATTTTATTGGCAGTGTGTTATATTATATGCTGAGCTGAACAATCAGCAATGGTTTTGATATTTAACCAACAGGTTATTAACTATCTTTCTGTTATATTCTATATAATATAATAATTTATAAGCTATAAAAAGCTTTCTTAACAGCCCGGGGAAAGAAGTCTTCCATTTGGTACTCCTGCTAAAGGGGATGGCACAGGTGAAGAATAGTGGAATTGGGCGAGTTGGAGATAGAGGACAGGGTCCTGAAAAAAATGTAATCCCCCACTCATAGCACTCTGTTCTCTGATCCCTGAGTTACATGCTACAGTTCAAGATGACTTTTCCTCAGATAAATTTGAATTATGAAAAGGTGATACATGTTTCAGAAACTTGGCAACCCCATTTTCTCTACCAGTGTATTTGAAATTACATCATGTTTAGATGTCTCAAAACATTTCATCAGACTTGGGTCTTTTAATAAGGAAAAATTAGGCTAAGGTTTGCCTTCACAATTACTGCAAGAAATGCACACTAGTAATTCCATAAAAGTTATCAAGAAGTTAATTCTAGAATATAAAACCTTTAAACAGCTCTTGTGTATGCCCATGCTGGCAACATGCGATCTCAATGAAAAGTGTAAAAAAGCAGACTGCCAGATGTTTTGACTACATGATGCATCACATCGTAATGTTTCCTAGGTTGGAAGTGGTACTACTAGAGATTCAGGATTTTTAAATCAACAAGTTCTGTTTTAACCTTTTCTTATTCTTTACTTTTAAAATGTTTTATAGTCAAAACATTCATATGCTGAAAAATTTTATTCAAACACATATTTTTAGGAAGGATGTTTATAAACCATAAACAAAATCTAGGAAGAACATATTGTGTTTCTTGCAGTAAATGTTTAATGCAAACTGTTGGCTGGTATGGCTGAGGAATAAAAATTTCAGGCTAATCAAATATTCTGCAATATTATACCATAAGTATTATAATTTTTAAGTGTTAGAAGCTCAATATTACACTTATACTAGGCACGATTTGCTTATAAATATACTAGAGGCCCAGTGCACGACAATCGTGCCCGGCCTGCACCCTTTAGCAGTCCAGGAGCCCTTGGGGGATGTCCGACATCCTTGGGGGCAGTCAGACATCCTTAGTGCTGCTGTGGAGGTGGGAGAGGCTCCTGCCACCACCGCTGCACTCACCGGCTGTCAGCCTGGCTTGTGGCTCAGCGGTGTTCCCTCTGTGGGAGCGCACTGACCACCAGGGGGCAGCTTCTGCATTGAGCATCTGCCCCCTGGTGGTCAGTGCGTGTCATAGCAACCAGTCATTGTGCCATTTAGTCGATATGCAAATTACCCCTTTATTATATAGGATAGAAAGGCACTTCAGAATCTTGCTGAAGCTAGTGTCATGAATTTCCTTCAATAGAGTTCTAGTTAATAATTCAGGCAATAAATTCATTGTATCAATGCTCATTATCACTCAGGAACACTTTGGGGAGGAGGGCAGGTGCCATTTGAGTTGGGGGGAGAAGGGAAGGTAGCAGTTCCTGTGACCAAAACAATACAACCAACTCAACCCCCCACCGTGCCCCAAACCAATCTTCTCCTCTGAAAGTGCAAATACATTGTGAGGTGTGTATGTGTGCTGTACTGGTATAAATTATGTCTATGCCAGCAAAGGGTTAATAAAGACATGACACAGGATAGAAAAGGGTGACATCAAAGGGGAAACACGAATCTGTTAGAGCAGTGGAGGGACCCGTGTTAGATACTGTCTATTTCAGTTTTGCTGAGGATCCCAATTATGACAAACTGCTGTTACAGATGCTGAAAACAACATTCTATAATCTTACCTTGCATTGGCTTCTATGTTCGTTGTTTCCAGTGAACCCACATGAATTCCAAGTGGCCAGATCTAATGCATTAACATGATTTGTGTAACCCAAGCGGTTCTCCTTCATGAAGATTTTTTAAGCTTAATCAAAGTCATAAATAAAGACAAACACAAAACCCCTTTGGAGGGTAGACAAATAAAATGACTACTTGTAGACGTGCTAATAATCTTACAGTTTTGTCACTTAAATTGTCTTTAGTTTTTTATCTGTGAAAGCAGAGGGGAGGGTGTGGAATGATTCCTCAGCTGGCTTGAATAAGTCAAAAAAGCCTGTTTTGAATGCTTATAAAAAAAGGTCAGTTATCATTAAAAACATGTTTTTGTTTGTCTTCTGAAGTAACTATTTTTAAATAAAAAACATTACTGTGGATGCTTTATTAACAATAAAAAAAACAAACCTTAGTTCAAAATTAAAATTATATTGCTCTGTAATTCCAGAAAAAAGTTTGATTAAAGAAATATACTGAGCCAAATACCTATTTTGCTTTAATTGGCAGTGTTAACTCATGCACACATTCAAATAAGCATGACAGCACATAGAATACAGAGATATGGGAGGGATTCAGACCACAGATTATCTATTAGGAATAGAGAGTTTGGTCAGCATTGATGCTAAGTATATACAATCATTCTTGGCCCCTTGGTCAAAGGGGGGGAAAAATGTAAATCTAAAACAGACACTAAAGAATCAACCTTTGCTTAAGTTGCTAGGGTGATGAATTCCCCTTGGAAGTAATTGGTGAGGCAACTGGAAAACAGCACAGCTCTAGGGCCCTGCTCCTAACAAATCAACCTGCGACATTTACTATGAAACCAAGGAGTATATGCTACTGTGCTATGCTCTGTTTATCTCAACTTTTATCTTCTAATGTGCTAACAAAGTGTGTTTAAAAGTTTGTGGTGTCTAAAATAAATTCTGTTATTTGCAGTAAACTGGATGAATTGACCATATATATAATAATTATAAGACCTTATTTACAAAATCATTAAGTTACAAAAACAAAGGCACTACAGGAGTTTTAAATTGGACTACTTTTTTAAAAAGTATATTTTTATTGATTTCAGAGAAGAAGGGAGAGGGAGAGAGAGTTAGAAACATCAATGATGAGAGAGAATCATTGATTGGCTGCCTCCTGCATGCCCCACACTGGGGATCGAGCCCACAACCTGGGCATGTGCCCTGACCTGGGCAGGTGCCCTGCCCGGGAATCAAACTGTGACCTCCTGGTTCATAACTCCACGCTCAACCACTGAGCCACGCCGGCTAGGCTGGACTACTTTTTAAGGCTTCATGTGAACACCTCCTCCACTCCAGGCTCTCTATTTACAAAGCACTTTACTTTAAATTCTCTTGGATGCAAAAAAAGAGAACTAGAAGGTACAGCAAATGATGGTAAATATTTTCTAGTTCACTCCTGTTTTAAGGTTTCAGTCAAGAAACACTAGTATTTCAAACAGACTCCAAAGTTGACAGAAATGTTGGTAAACCTGCTCATTCTGGTCTGCCTCAACAAACCTGTATTTATATTTTTAATAACAAATCCCTTGGAGTGTTTGGGCTATGTTTCTTCTTCCTTGCGATTACAGTCAGGTACACAGGAAGATGATGCTATCTCTGATAAAAACATATTCTTTTCTTTTTTTAATTAAAAATGTTAATGTTGACATTATTGCAGATTATTTATTTTGTTTACAGGGTAAATACTATTCTTTGGTGAAGCTAATGGGGTTCTAAAATGTAAGCAAATGACTAAATTATGAATTAGGTTGTAATAGGCATTATCTTTTTTTAGGGGGAGGGGAAATTCCCTCTCAGATGATCATATCATTAAATAGCTACTTAGAGGGTTTATTTTAAAATTAATGGTCAATAATAAGTAGAAAAATTATTGTCCTCTGAAATTTTGGCAAGCATATTGATTACAGTCTTTATTTAGTAGCGTTTTCAAGTTAAGCTTGGCAGCAAAGATTTGTGAGTTTTACTGCAAGCCATCATATTTGTTGTTACAGCAGTGCATAGGCAAAAAACAACAACAACAACACCCCTCCCCATTAAGTTAGGAGCATATGCAGCGTCTTACAATTTGTCTATTCTCTCAAAGTGAAATGAAACCCTTAGACATTGCTCTAAATAATTCAACTTTCAATAGCATCCTCCCTTGAAACTGAGTTAAAATTGTTTGGGGGTTCTTGAATTAACCAGATTGTTGCTTCAATACTTCATTCACAAAAAAGTATTTTCAAACAAACAAACAAAATGACATGGAAAGTTTTTGTAAAATGCCCGAGAAGTCAATTGTGAATTTTGTGTGTATGAGCAATTTTCTGAAGAATGACTCTGTTTATTAAATCTTCCTATTTTACTCTTATGGAGAAACTGTTTAGGGATAATAACTAATATATAAAATTGCAAGTATCATTCTTGGGTGGAGGTGAAGCATAAAACTATAGTAATGATCTTTTGTTAATTTTTCAGCAGTCATTTTTTGAATGCTTCTTTATTGCTAAACTTTCCAATTAGTGTAGCTTTAATAAGAAATATATAGATGATATGTATTATATATATTTAGAAATACACTTCAGTCACTAATCATTGTCCATCAACTGTGACATAATCCCATGAATATTTTTAAAAACAGGAAGATGTCAATAATATGGGAAATGCTTTTGGAATTCTGGTAGTGCTGATTCAGAATTCTTACAAAACTTAGCAATATGCTACAATGTCATTTTATATAAAAGTAAATTGTAGTCCAAAGGAATTTCCCCCAGCCTTGGAAATTAAATATTGGGTAGCACTAAGTCATGAAGGCAACAACATATTTATCTATTTTCAATTGCTCTAAAAGATACAGAAGCAACATCCTCAGTATTCACACATGTTACACACCAGGGTGAAGTCACCACATATAGCGACTGTATTTGACCATCTTTGGAATGGAAAAGAAGCTCAAACATCAAACCTGATGACTAAAGCATTTAGAAAAAGCAAAAGAGCTCAGTTCATACTTTAGGAAGCTGAGTTGGTATTTCATTCTCCCCACCCCCCAGCACACACCTGCCTTTATAAGGAAGAACCAGCCCTGTGAATGGGAACTGGAGTCAAGGTTAAAGTCATCTTGCCCAAGAGAGTGGAGTGCATCGGGGAGAAAAGGCAGCTCGGCTCAAATGAGCATTAATAGCCAACGGCAGCACCTCCCCTGCAAAACATGAGCCTCCTGGACCTGTGTTTGAAATTCATCCTCCTAAGTCATCCTGTGACTACAGGGATAAGTGACAATGTCCCATCAGCCGAAGGGGGGAAATACAGCACAAACCCTTCTAAAAAATATTACTTTAAGAAACAATGAAAAGTGTGAAGTGTTCTAACTGTCAGGAACCCTTTGCAGACAGTAAAGGAAAAGCTTTGTCTTTCCTATTATTGTTTGCCCTTCAGTTGACATACATGCCCAGTTGCATCAATAGGATTACAACAGAAACACGGTCAGCTCCGGGTTTCCTCTGTGGGGTTCCTTGCTCTTGTTTAAAGAAACAGGCTCCGGGAATGCACAGAAAGCAAACTTCCCCAATTGAAGTTCCGAGGTGGTCTTTCCTTCTCTTCTCCCACCCTCAGAAACATGCCTCGTTTTACCCAGAGCCCCGGACAGCAATGTCACGGTCATGTTGCACCACTGCACTTGTTGAATTGTGTGAATGAAGGCAGCACTTGGCCACAGTCACTCGGTGAACCGCCTTGCTCTTCAATGAGCCCCCAAGATTTCTTTCCAATTCCTCGGAAATGTCTTACCTGCATGTGTCCCTGGTACATTCTGCTTGGACTTCTTCAGGGCTTCCCGAGGCCGCCGGATGCTTTCCCCGTGTTTCCTCGCCCGCCAGCAGAGGGGAGGAGGAGGCGTGCACACTGGGTTCGCACAGGGTGCCCCTGAGCCGGGGTGAGGCTCCAGGTAGCCCGCCCGAGGCCCTTGGCAGCCAGCGGGCTGCCCGGGAGCTGTTCTCCGCTCGGGGAGCTGAAAGCGGACACCGGAGAGCGCGCGGAGCAGGTGGAGGAGCCGGGGCGGCACGCTCTCCCGCGGACGCGGGGCCCTGTTCTCCGGCGTCTCTATAAGTCTCTCTTTCATCCCGAACTCTAACACGGGCCTGGAAGATCACTCTATCCATTTGACCGTCATTTAGTTCTCCTCCTACCGAGGCCTGAGTGAGCGGTCCGAGTA
>NW_005871062.1:13814158-13878804 GCF_000147115.1 Myotis lucifugus | reverse complement strand
CCGCGTGCTCGGGGATGAGCACACCCGGCAAAGTGCCCGGGGTGGTGGTCGCGCTAGGCAGTCGGGTGCGGCGCCGGCTGCAGGGGGGATTTTAACGGAGCGGGGCCAGCTGCAAGAACAGTGGGATGATGCCAGAGGGAAGGGGGTTGGGGGAGAAGGGGACCCCAATATATGATGACAGGAGAAGATTTGACTTTGGGTGGTGGGCACGCGGTGAATATGTAGATCTTGTAACATCGAAACCCACACCTGAAACCTATATATTCATGTTGACCAATGTCACTCCAATAAATTTAATTTTAAAAAGTGGGAGGAAAATGCATTGTTCCTCTGGGGGACCATCAATTCTGACTGAGCCGCCATTCTACAAACATAATGGGATGAACGTGGGGGTTTCTGAAGAGTTTACTTCTGTTCTGATTTGGCTCTCACAAGTTACCTCTGTGAATAGGTCTCTCCCCACTCACCCCACTCACCCCACCCCCAGTTCATCGCTGAGCACTCTACTATTTAAATCGCAAACCTCAGTCCTTAAAGGCCTTCCATGATTCTTCTCCCTAGCGCTTATCATCTAACATCCTGTATTTTTTATATATTTGTTTTATTTATTGCCGGCCTCTGTTTATATATACAATGTATTTCCATGAGATCAGAGATATATTGGGGGACGAGTGTATCTATTTTACACAGATGTCTCACAGCACAGTATAGTATCTCTCGGCACATGGTTGACACTCTAAATATTTGTTGAGCAAGTGGATCTTTACTATATAATGTAGAGGTAGAGTGCATTTAAATATGTCTCAATTTCAAGAGTTTTTACATTAGTTTGATGTAGTCTTTACATTATAAATGTATATTCATACACATACACACAGCATGGGCTGGTGTATGTGTGTATACTGTGATTACCTAGTTTTGTTGGTAAAAAGAACTCCAATCACACAACTGACCCCCAAATGATATACAGCATGACACAATCTCTCAAATACTGTACATAGCACGATATACTTCTCATAAAGTTAAAAAAATATGAACTCCCTAGGACTATAAAAATAGACTTATGTATAACTATGTGAAAAGGAAAGCAATAGGACAATGAACATGGGATTCGGAATGTTGGGAACACTAGGTAAGGGGAGGCAGGGGAAATGGATGGGAGGCATTTTATATGAAGGTGAATTGCCAATGCTTTAGCTATTATGTTCACCCACATGTATTAACCTATGAAATTACTATGTAACTAAATAAAACAGAGCCATGCATGGACTAGTAAGGAGAGCATGAAATGCACCAAAGAAATATGTAATCCAATTCAAAGCATCTGAGGTCTCAAAACAACTGACCAACCAACCAAACAAACTGATTAAGACTTATAGGCAGGAGACATGGATTCTTGTTGATTCCACCAATAGTTAAACTTGGACAAGTTCCCTTACCCTCTCTAGACTTCATTTTTTTCGTGTCTAAACCCTGATAAACTCATTATTTTATCCTGAAAACTGAAATATGTTAAGAAGCTCTCTAAACTGTAAAGACCATCCAGTTCTTGTCTTTGATAGGACAGGGCACTGGGATAGGAGTCAGCACTACCTACCTCACTGCATTCTTGGGCAAGTGTACTAATTCTCTGTTTCCTCAACTTTTGAAGTAAGGCAAATATCTGTTCAGCCTACAGCACAAGGATGCTGAGGAATGAATGTATGCAAAGGAAGCTCTAAATCAGTGGTTCTCAACCTTGGCTGCACATTAGAATCACCTGGGAATCTTTTTAAAATCCTGATTTCTGGGCCTCATCCTCCAGAAATTCTGTTTCTTTGTTATGGGGCGGGGCCCCCACATTAGTAACATAGAAACAGAATTTCCAGAGGGTGAGGCCCAGAAATCCGTATTTTCAGAAATCAGGATTTTAAAAAGATTCCCAGGTGATTCTAATGTGCAGCCAAGGTTGAGAACCACTGCTCTAAATAAACCACCATATATCAACAATGAGCGATTACGGTCACACCTGTTAAGAATGACTATCATCAACAAATCATTTAAATGACAAATGCTGGTAAGGATGTGGAGAAAAGAGAACCCTAGTACACTGCTGGTGGGAATGCAGACTGGTGCAGCCACTGTGGAAAACAGCATGGAGTTTCCTCAAAAAATTAAACATGGAACTCCCATTTGACCCAGTGATCCCACTTCTAGGAATATATCCTAAGAAGCCAGAAACACCAATCAGAAAGAATATATGCACCCCTATGTACATAGCAGCACAATTTACAATAGTTACGATCTGGAAACAGCCCAAATGCCCCTCAGCAGATGAGTGGATAAAAAAGCTGTGGTACATTTACACAATGGAATACTACACAGCTATAAAAAAGAAGGAACTCACCATTTGCAACAACATGGATGGACCTGGTGAGTATTATGCTAAGTGAAATAAGCCAGCCAGAGAAAGATAAGTATCACTTGATCTCACTCAAATGTGGATTCTAATCAATAAAATAAACTGATGAATAAAATAGATCCACAGACATAGAGGCATGGAACAGACTGATGAATTTCAGAGGCAAGGTGGAGCTGGGGGGCTGGGAGGGGAGTGATTAACTGGGGAACTTATATGCATACTAGAGGCCCAGTGCATGACATTTGTGCACTGAAGGGCGGGGGGAGTCCCTCAGCCCAGTCTGCACCTTCTTGTAGTCTTAGCGCTGCCACGGAGGCGGGAGGGGTTCCCACCTGGCTTCTGGTTCAGGAGCACTCCCCCTGTGGGAGCACACTGACCACCAGGGGGCAGCTCCTGCATTGAGCGTCTGCCCCCTAGTGGTCAGTGCATGTCATAGCGACTGGTCGTTCCGCCATTCGGTTGATTTGCATATGAGGGTTTTATTATATGGGATATGCGTAACCCATGGTCACAGACAATAAAGTGATGAAGGTCTGGGAGGGGTGGGTACAGGGTGGAGGGAGTCAATGGGAAAAACACACACAAACAAGGGGACATCTGTAATACTTTAAACAGTAAAGATAAATTTTTTAAAAACCACAAAAACCCCCACCATATATGAGTATGTAAATAGACTTTTTTCCAGCCCAGAAAAGATGAGTGATAATGATTTCCTGAGAAAGCTGTGCAAACTTAAGGGGCAGGGGCATTCTTTATTATAAATGTTAGCGTGTTGTTATAAAAACCTTGGGGGAAATTTTTTACCATCCCAGAAAGATAAATCTGTCTAGCCTTTTCTAAAAAAAAAAAAAGACACAAAAACAAACAAAAGACCTAAAACCTCTACAATGATTACACAGTTTCCCCCATTTCCCCTAAGACAGTAGTCAGCAAACTGCGGCTCGCGAGCCACATGCGGCTCTTTGGCCCCTTGAGTGTGGCCACGAAGTTTCAATCGCACTGTACGTGCATGCCTGCACGTGGTATTTTGTGGAAGAGCCACACTCAAGGGGCTGCAGTTTGCCGACCACTGCCCTAAGAGTTCACATCTAACCTCTGCTAGTCAAACATTTCCCCATCAATTGTGAGTTTTAATCCATTCTATGGTACAAATATTTCCTTTAAAGCCTATAAATATGAGCTTTGTGATCAAAGACACTTGGCTGATTACCAATTCAGGTGTCAGTATCTCGAGAAACTTTTAATTCATAGGACCATCTAGCAATTTATATATATCATTTAGGTATGCCAAAATTTGTCATTCAAATCTAGCATTTAAGCGTAAGTAATCTGGTGTTTTGGTGCCAAAAAAACCCTTTTCATGTGCAAGTATATATACCAGTAGAAAATCAATAGAGTGAAGCAGGTATGAAATGTATTCTAGTGAACCCTAAGAATTTTATGATACACATAACAAAAAGCTGAATCATAATCCTACAAAATAAAAGCCCAGGGACTGAACTGCGGAACGAGTAGAACGACCAGTCAACCGGTTGCTATGATGCGCACTGACCACCAGGAGGCAGACACCCAATGCAGGAGCTGCCCCTGGTGGTCAGTGCGCTACTACAGTGGGAGCTCTGCTCTGCTGATGGGGCGACAGGCAGGAACCTGGACTGCCATCATAGCCTCCTCACCCCAGGCTCCTCCCCCTTGCTCCCTGCTGCCTCCTCTGGACCCCCACAGGCCACATAGCACCGATGCCAGACTCGCAGAGCTGACCCCGGAGGCTGGGAGGTGGGTTCATGGCCACTGCGAGACTGAGGCCTACTCCGCTGCCTTTCAGTGCTATTGTCCCTGGGCCCTGCCCCGACCATGTCCCCTGGAGAGTGAGTGCTGCGGCTCCACGAAAGATGCCGGACCAGGGAGCAGATGCTCAGAGGGTGGGTCCACAGCCACCCGGCTGACCCACCCGGATGAGAGGCGCTCCCACAGTGGGCTGATCCCTGCAGGCCACACCTCCCACCAGTGCATGAATGCCGTGCTCAGGGCCTCCACTATAATTATATTTCTGGAAAGCTTTTTGCAAATGAGGTTGTTTTCAAGAGATCTTGAAAGGAGAAAATGTGCATAACTTTATCTTATGACTGCAATAATGGTGAGGAAGTATCACTTTGCATAATCTCTGCCCCCAGTGATCCCCACCCCGAATCATAAAGGTAAATGGACAGAAGGCAAACGAACAAACCAGAGATGCAGCAGTTTGGACGAGGTGTGGTTCTTTTGGAACTAGGGCATGTGGCACCAGCTATACGCCTGCTTCTCTGATACCAGAAATATTTGCATGAAAATGGAAGTCTCTGCCAAACATCTATATGTTTTACATATAGTGACCTTTCACAGGATTTTCTAGTTTTCATATTAACAACTGGAATTGTGGAAAAACAACTTTGAAGATGAACTTGTATATGTGTCAAAGTCAAACAATTGCATCTGTTGTACAAAGCAAAATAAGAATGTCTCTGTACAGACTGTGGAACAGCTACTAATGAATCTTTACCAACCAACCTGCACACGTATACATCTCCCTGGCAGGAGTGTCGCCCTCAGCAACAGTCTGACTTACAAGTGGCTGGGCCATGATTGCCCAGCTGACCCCAGAATTAGCCATATTCTTAAGGCATGCATTGTTTCTGAGGAAAATAAAGATAATCCATATCTCATTCCTTTTACATTGCTGTTTTTCAACCTAAAATGAGCATGATTTAATGCCACGTCTTAGGTTCAGAAAAGATTTCTCATTTTTGTGTTTTTTGTTAATTCTCACCTGAGGATATTTTGCCATTGATTTTTAGAGAGAGTGGAAAAGAGGGAGAGAGACAAAGAGAAATATCGATGTGAGAGAGGTACACATTGATTGGTTCCCTCCTGACCAGGACTGGGGATTGAGCCTGCAGCTGAGGTACATGCCCTTGACTGGAATTGAACCTAGGACCCTTCAGTCTAAAGGCTGATGCTCTATCCATTGAGCCAAACTGGCCAGGGCAAGATTTCTCATTTTAAATTCAAAGACCCTTGTTACTCAAAGTATGTTTGCTGACCAGCAGTGTCAAAGTCTCCTGGTTGCTTGGTAGAAATGCAGGCTCTTGGGCCATTCCTGACCAACTAAATCAGATTCTGCATTTTAACAAGATCCCTACATGCTTTGTATGCACCATCAAATTCGAGCTGCATTGTGGCCTAGGAGGTTTATTTATGTAAGAGAGATATTTACATTTTATTTATATATTCATGTAAATATGTGGCAAAACTAGCTCTTGCCTTTTGCAATGATAGCACATGAGCAACATCAGTACCAAGAGAAAAGCACATCCCTCTCCATTTACAAGGTAATCTAACTGTATTCTGAGTGATCAGAAGACTTGACATAAAAACATAGCACACGCAGCTTTCTTACAGCAAGAAATGTGCTAATACTACTTCAGTTTTAATCCTTATAATAAAATTAATGAGTCAAGTGGTACCCCTGGCCAGTGTGGCTCAGTCATTGGGCATCATCCTGTGCACTGAAGAGTTGCTGGATCGATTCCTGGTTGGGGCATACTCCCAGGTTGGGGGCTCAGTCCCTGGTAGGGGGTGTGTAAGAGGCAGCAGATAGATGTGCTCTCACATCAATGTTTTTCTCTTCTCCTTTCCCCTCTCTCTAAAAATCAGTAAACTATTATTTAAAAAAATACTAGTAGTTGAGTGGTAGCAGAATATATTTTGTATTGACAAAATTAAATTTTGTTTATTAGTAAGTGAATCTTCCTGCATATTAAATGAGTATGGAAAATTCAGTACTTATTAAGTGTTTTAAAAGGCTGAGTAATAATGATGTTAATAGGCTGGGGACTTAAAAACATCAGGGGTAATAGACTTTTTGGTGATTCACCCTTTCCTTTATAGATTCAAACCCTGCTGCTCAAAGATGGTGTAGGACAGAACAAAGTCAAAATAGCTGTAGACCTACAGTAAAACAACTAATTGTTTTTTATTGTTCAGTCAGAGGAAGGAACGTGTTGCTAACGTTTGTTCACTTGCCCTCTTGGACACAATGAAAGGGATTAGCTGCTGCTCAGAGTGTTAGATGTGAAATGAACTTCAGAAACCCCCAGAGCAGACCCCAGGCTGTTAGGAAATGATACTTGAACTCTGGCGACTAGGAGATGGCAGTAGTGCTCTTCCAAATGAACAAACAAGCTGGATGCTGCAGATTGAGCGTCCTATTAAGTCAAGTTAAGAAATTACAAGTTATTTATATTTGATTTCTTCTCTATGACAATGTTCTTTCAGCAATCCAATATTGCTTTAAAAATTTTTCATCCTTACCTAAGGATATAGTTTTTATATTATTATTGATTTGAGACATAGGGAGAAAGGTGAGAGAGAGAGAGAGAGAGAGAGAGAGAGAGAGAGAGAGAGAGAAACATCGATCAGTTGCCTCCCCTACTGGGATTGAACACACAATGTAGGTATGTTCCCTGACCAGGAATCATACCTGCATACCTGCAACCTTTTGGTGTACAGGATGATGCTCCAACCAACTGAGACCGGGACCCAATATTATTTTTAATATTAAATGTACTTTCTAGAATTTCTTAGTCCTGGTGAGAAAGCATTTGCTAACAAACATGTCTATTGTTTTTAACTTCTCCATTCTACTCTGACCACCACCATCCTAGCACAGACTCCCTAAACCTCTTACCAATCTCAAAGCTAGCTTTATACCTGCATCCATCTGCCACTCCAACCTACCAGATACACTGCAGCCAGATTAATTTATTAAAGGCCCACATTGATTATATTATTTCCCAGTTCAAAAACCTTATTGGCTTCCTATTGCCTGCTAATATCTGAAAGCTTTCACTTTAGCTTTCTATTCATAGTCATGGGATATATTTACCATCTGGAGCCATATCTTCTAGTGGCAGGAAGAACTGTCTCTCGCTTTGAGGAAACACATCTACCCACTCTGGCCCATTTGTGTGATGGGAAATAGTTTACCACCAGGCTTTGAGAGTGGAACATAAGATTCAGGATGAGCCAACCAAGGCAGTCAAGCCCCATTGGTCAGGGATGGACATATCACCCAACTCAGCCAGCCAGGGCAAATGGACTCAGCTTCGGGACTACTGGGAGCAGATCGATTCTAGCCCTGGCCTGGGTGTTCTAATGATGTAAACTTCAAGCTCTCAGCATCCAGCATCCAAAGGATGCTGAAAAGGAAATCAACCTGGGAGAGGAAGAGTCCAGGAAGGCTTATGGACAAAATTGAGCCATTAATAAACCATATTGAAAGCCAACTTACTCATGAACTTCTAATTACTTCAGACAGGACCTTCTCTTTTCCAAGTTGGGTTTTTCTGTCACTTGCAACCAAAAGAATATTTATTAATACAATGACCTTCTACAAACTGGCTCCTGTCTTTTTTTCTGGTCTGTGTATCCCCTAACTTTTGAAATAACTCTACTTTTGTATTATTCCACAAAGTCCAAATTATACTCTTTCCTCTCCCTACACCTTTCTCATGAAAGCTCATTTATTCTTCAGGTTCGGTTTCAAATTTTATCATCTTTATGAAGCTTTCATTGATTGTCTACTTGAATGCATTCCCTTGCTAGGAACTCCTTTATGGTGCAAAATGTTCTTAATTCATAAAGTTTCCCCGTTTAATCACTTCTGTGTTTTTTTGTTTTTACTTCTTATTAGATGTAGGCATACGGAAACAAGAACCTTGTTTTATTCCTTGTTTTGCTTAAATAACTTAACAGCATCTTGTATGCAGAAAATTCTCAATAATAAATGAAGAACATAAATTATTTTCGAAGTATTTAGAACAGTATAAAAGCTTTGAAAATAAAATAACTTACTCTGAAGACACATATCAGACATAATTCTGTAAAACATTAATGAAATTGTGTTGATTTTATGAGGGATCACACAGTGCTAAGGCTGAAGGAAAGCTTATAGCTTTTGTGGCCTGACTCCCTCCTTTTTCAAATGAAGCCTGTGAGGACCACATAAAGTCAAGAGCCTTATTCACAACGTGCTTTTACTGATGTGAAACAAGGAATTCAATGTATGACTGAACAAAGAAATTTGGGAGTAGAATTAACTCGGAGTACACTAAGCATGGAAAGGCATTTTAGAAATGTAATAGAATCAAAGACTTACCTTCTATTAATGAACATGACCTGACTGTTACTCACAAAAAGAGGGAATTTGATTTTTAAAGAGTTCATGTTAGAGAGAGAGAGAGATAAGCAACATTAAAATAATGACAGAGGTTATATAATCTACAAGGAATCAGGAATTATTTCTTAAGGTTAATCCAGGGTTTCTAAGCCTAATTCAGATAATTCTCTTTGCTTAGATTATCCTATTCCATTTACCTACTGGTACAGCACAGTTGTAGGGAGGAAAATGAAACCTTAAGGCTATTTTTGAAAGAAGAAATAAGATTTTGATGTGATATATAATGCCTGTGGGTAAATGCCTATAAAATTATAACTTAAAAAATCTTGGTATTTATTAAAGGCTTTGGTATTTTGTAGATGGATGGAAGAGATTATTTTTTTAGTTTAAATTTCATAAAGAGTAAATCACTAGAATATTGGATGTTACTAGGTTTTTTTAGACTCATATTCATTCTGTACTAACTTATTAGAGCTTCCTAATTTTTCAGCCTCCCACTTCTCTTTATTCTAATCAATTCTCTATAATGTAATGAGAGTCAACATACAAAAATACATGCAAATTACTTTTCAAAAAATTGTCAACTTTCTCCATTAAAAAGAGGATAAAACCCACACTATTTTCAGGACAAGCAAAGCTCTTCACCACATTCCCACAAGTCCCCAAGTATAATCCAGCATTACGCAGCTGCTGGCTGCCCCAGAACATGGCACCCTGATCATGCCTCCATGTGCTCACGCGTGTTGCTCCCTCCATTTGCAGCTCTCTCGCTTCTTACTTCTCCTTCACGTGCTAAGGAATTGTGTTTGTTTCAAGTCTTTGCTCAAGTGTCAGCTCCTCTCTGAAGTTTTCCTTTACTCCTGCATACCTTGTGTGTGACAGTGTACTGGTTGTATATGTATGTCATCAGTGACATCTCACAAGACTGTAATGATTTATTTACAAGTCTGCCTCCTCCCCTAGGCTGAGCAATCCTTGCAGCAGAGCTATTTCCTCAGAGCTGAGCACAGTGCCTGGCACACCGTGAATTCTTCCTAAATGCTTATTAAATGGATAAGCTTCCATCTTTTCATTAGAAATATGTCTTGATTTCTCTGAAGTGATGCAGTCAATTTTTAGTGAGTAAGTATGCAAGAAACATGTCAATGCTAATTAAGAAAAGAAATTATGGGTTGATCCATTTAGCAAAATGAGGAATTGGGCATTCAAAATAAAAGGAGTCTTATAAGCCCTCTAACAAGAAGATAATTACAGCCATTACTGGTTTGGCTCAGTGGATAGAGCGTTGGCCTGCGGACTCAAGGGTCCCAGGTTTGATTCCGGTCAGGGGCATGTACCTTGGTTGCGGGCACATCCCCAGCAGGGGGTGTGCAGGAGGCAGCTGATCGATGTTTCTCTCTCATCGATGTTTCTAACTCTCTATCCCTCTCCCTTCCTCTCTGTAAAAAATCAATAAAATATATTTTTTAAAAAAGAAGATAATTACAGGCACATGCAGTATTAACTAAGTTAAGACCCACAAGAAAGGGAGAGCTGAAAGGAATGATGAACTTGTGGGATCAGGCACTTGCTTTTATAGGTGAAGAACCTGAGGCCTAGACAAGCTAAGAGAGTAACTTGAGCAAGGCCTCTGGTCAGGCCAACTTCTTCACCCAGCTCAAAAGTACTAGAATTCTAGGGCTTGAGTGCTTCAGGAAAAGGAGTGTCAAGAACTATTGGACTGAGTGGGGGGGGATAGGGGGTAATGTGGGGATAAGGACACTTATGTAATAACTTAATAAAAATAAAAAATAAGAATAAAACAAAAGAACTATTGGACCAGCCTATTGGACCTTCCTGAAAACCTGGACAGGTTGGGGAGGCCTAGACCAGTGTTAAAGATGAGAGAACTTCACACCTGCACTTTCCCCATCTCTCTTACATTTAATTTGTTTCTATTCTGCTGCTCATTTCCACTAGCCTAAAAAACATGGATAATACCTCCCACCTTAAAACAACACTCTCCCAATTCCTTGTGGTCCTCTATCAATCCTTTTTTTTGTTTCTTTTTTTAAAATTAATCTTTATTTTTGAAATTATTACAGATGTCCCTCTTTTGTCCTCCCATAGCACCCCTCCACCTGGTTCCCACCCCACCCCAGGCCCTCACCACCCTATGTTTGTGTCCATAGGTAATGCATACATGCATATAAGATCTTTGTCTAATCTCTTCCCGCCCCTCCACACCCCCTTCCCTCAGAGAATCATCAGTCTGTTCCATTTCCATGGCCCTGATTCTATTCCATTCACCAGTTTATTCTGTTCATCAGATTTTTTATTCATTTGATTTTTAAATTCACTTGTTGATAGATATGTATTTGTTGTCACTTTGTTGTTCATATTTTTTTATCTTTACCTTTTTCTTCTTTTTCCTTTTCTTAAAAACACCCTTCCACATTTTGTATAATACTGGTTTGGTTGTGATGAACTCCTTTAGCTTTTTCTTGTCTGTGAAGCTCTTTATCTGACCTTCAATTCTAAATGATAGCTTTGCTGGGTAGAGTATTCTTGGTTGTAGGTTCTTGCTATTCATCACGTTGAATATTTCTTGCCACCCCCTTCTGGCCTGCAAAGTTTCTGTTGAGAAATCAGCTGACAGTCGTATGGGTACTCCCTTGTAGGTAACTAACTTTTTTCTCTTGCTGCTTTTAAGATGTCTCCACAGAAGTCAGAAGAATTCTTTTAAAACATGAGTCTGCTCAAATCTGAATCCTTAGGCCTGCAATACCACATGGTCTGCCCTAGTGGCCTCTCTGATCTTGTCTTCTCTTACACTTCATCTTGTGCAGCAGTTGGCTCCAGGTCACTTTCCTCCTTGCTGCTCCTCCATCATCCCAAGCAACTCTGACTTTGGCAATTTGCACACAGAAAATTCTTCCTCCAGTTATGTACATGAATCACTTTCTCACTTCCTTCAAGCCTTTGCTCAAAAGTTATTATCAGCCCTAACCGTTTTGGCTCAGTGGATATAGCATCGGCCTGTGGACTGAAAGGTCCCAGGTTCGATTCCGGTCAAGGACATGTACCATGGTTGCGGGCACATCCCCAGTAGGAGGTGTGCAGGAGGCAACTGGTCGATGTTTCTCTCTTATCGATGTTTCTAACTCTCTATCCCACTCTCTTCCTCTCTGTAAAAAAATCAATAAAATATATTTTTAAAAAGTTATCAAAGATATCTCTCTGATCATTCTATCTAAAAAGGCACCCCAATTACTCTCTATGCCCTGCATCATGTGTGAACGAAAAAGGAGCCACATTAGAAACCTGACAAGCTCAGAGAAGGCCTGCATAGCAGGCCTTACAAACTCAGAGACAGAAAGTAACCACATAGGATGGTCTGAACATAAAGATTCCCAACTAAAAGTAAGTCATAGCAGGTAGTCATGTCCTAGGTCTATAGCTTCCTAGACAAAGATCTTACCTTAAGTAAACCTGTCTATTGCCTTTTTGTATCTAAGGCAACAGACCTTTGATATGACAAAGAAAGTAATCTTCTTTTCCAGATCCCTCCAGGCACAACCTTGGGCACCAGAGCAGGAGACCACAGAACCCCTCATTTTTAACTTGTTCCCCACATACCATCTCTATGTGCTGTAAATGTTAATAAATATCCTGTACCCACCAATGTAAAAGTATGTGTCTCACCATTTTGCTTTTTATTCAATCCCAGAGATTTCCCAGCTTTGATTTCTCCCACCCCTATAATTTACCACCAGTGGATTTCATGTAACCCACCTTATATCTCCTTCTTTTCTTCCAATGTATAAAATAAGCTGAAAAACTGTATTCCCCAGAGCATTTTCTCAACCATTTCTGATTTTGCTTCCCAGTAATTATAGTCAGTTTGGTTCAAATAAACTACAGGTTTGGGTGTTTCTCACATTGATATGTACTTTAATTTTTTTTTCATAGAAGTTGTTTCCATCTGGATTCATATATATTTTTCTATTTATTTTTTGTGCTCCTGTGATATGGTGACCTGTAATAATATAACTAGTAAGTAAAATGTTTTCCTGAGTTCGGTGAGCTGCTCTAGCAAAATAATTGAACCCAAGAAGGGGGTTGTTGAAACCTCCCATCTACAGCCAGAATGTAAGAAGAGCAGGTAACAATCTGGAATTGGATTGGCAGCTGAAGTAGAGGGCAGTCTGTGGGACAGAAACCTTAACCTGGTAGTCGGACGCTATCTCTGCGTAGATAGTGCCAGGATTGAGTTGAATGGTAGGACATCCAGCTGGTATCCAGGAATTATTGGTACTGTGGGGAACTCCCATCCTGTAACACACACTCACAAACACACATTTGGTTTGGTTACAGTTCAGAAGACCTTCATCTAAGTCTAAGTTATGTTTTTCTAGGGCAGTATTCAGAGCCTGGACTACTTCTCTGTGAAGTGATTTCTCTACTCGACCTCTTGCTCTGCTTGCTTTGAAGTGTGTTCTTCTAATTTTCTCACCCAATTTTGGCTTTTGCTGATACAAATCAATATTTCTGCCTCATATCCCATCTAACCAAAACCGCTAGCTACAACTCTTATGCTTGCCTGACTTTAAGTAGCCATGGCTAGTCTGATCTGTGATTTGCTTTGATCAACTTCCCTACTGTATACTTCACATGCTACTTGGTGGCACAGCTGGTATCAGCTGCATGCACCATACTTCCTGCTCCATGCTTTATCTATTACAATGTGCTCTAGGTGCATTCTGTAGGGTAGGTAAGAAGAAAATAACTCAAATCCCATCAAGCATTAGTTCCAATACTGAAATACTAAATAAGCAGTTACTTGATTTTAATGATGACTTTGGAGGAGTGGTCATCGCTAGGTGCTTTGTCCTTTTTGTATTCTAGTTGCACCTGTCACTTGGATTGGATGTAGCAATTACATTTTTTGGCTGTTGAGAGCTCTTGAACTGTCATTATTCCCAAGAACTAAAAAGAGTTGGTTCTGAATTCAATTTGTTGAAATTTACCCCAATTATACAAAATTCTGATTTGGTTTTATTTTTGCCCTCCAGTTACCTAATGTTAAGGTTGGATGAGTAAAGCATGCACAGCTACAGGCTACTTAACTTTTGGGTTTGCTATTAAAAATACCATTTACCCTCATAACCTTAGCCCTTCATATTTCTTTGCCTCTATTCTTCTATACTCAGATTTTTCTCACTTATTGTTCAAAGAAATTGCGATGTATATTTTCATGTAATTTGATTTTGGTAGTGAGTTCTTCCAAAATATAATTTTTTTTCCAATAAAAAAGTGTATAATGATATAAATTTAGGGATGTCCATTGCAGCACTCTTTGAAATAAAAAAAAAAAACATTTGGAAACCATCTAAACTCAGTAGGGTTTTGCTTAAAGTGGACTTTGGGAAATTTTATGTAATCATTACCAAAGACAAGGTTTGTTGAAGTGGAAAGATGGCTAAATACACTGGTGATTATAAAAGCATGTTATAGAACATTATGTAAAGTACAGACAAATTAATTTAAAATAATTATGAATAGATGTCCAGAAGGCTATGTTATAACTGTTAACAATGACTAACTTTAGGGATTGGGATAATAGGAAGTATGTGTGTTGCAGGGTCGGGAGGGAAGTGTGTAGAGGTGGAGGGAAACTTTTTTAGTTTACTTTTTTATTATTTGATATTTGAAGACAAAATTATAAAATAATTTTATAATAAAAACAATGAAATATTTTAATTTTGAAAAAAATTTTCTGAGAGTATCTGAGATTTCTAGTATAATACCATCTCTTGGGATTATTGTTACTGTCCATGTCAATCTTGTGTCACTTTATGTCTCCAGCACCAATAGAGATTTGGGGTTAATGGAACCATTACTTCCTTATCATCTCACTTGGACCAGTATTTACCCTCAGCTATACTCTCTTATAATTGGGTTTTCATAAAACATTTGACAGAGTTTAATAATTTTAATGGATATCTAAATCAATCTCTTCTTTCTTTCTCTTCTTCCCTTTCTAATCTCTTTCTCTATCTCTATCATTTCTATTCCTAGCTCCATTTTCTCTCCTATCGTCTATTTTATTATCTATCTATCTATCTATCTATCTACCTAATCTAACTATCTAAATTCAGATATTGCAAAAGCTCCAGGATCTTTAATTTAGAAATGCAACTACTGGGTTTGTTATAAAAGACCCACCATCTGGAGTCTCTTGACACTGATAAAGGATATGAGCCATATTCTCAGGCTCTATGGCTGCAGCAGTTTCTCTTGAAGGTCTGTATGCTGCTTATTTTCTCCTCATGCATCCCAAAGCTACCTTATTGCTGTGTAGTGTTCCTCAGATATTGACAGAACAAGCCTAGAAATACATTTCAGAAGCTTGGGGAAAATTGTGCTGCAAAGAAGCAAACAGAAATCACATTTTGTGTTTTCTTTACTTTTTAAGTAAGTAAACAGGAACAGAGAAACTGGTTAGTTCCTGATGCTTCTTAACATCTGCTAACAAAGTTCCTTGCATTGGAAAGAGATTGCCTTCTTTCATGCTGAGAGAAGCAGAAATGGAAATTATTCCCATCGTTGCTTAGCTCAAACACTTGGGAATTTATTGACAATTCAGCAAAAACAGTTAAAGAAAAGGCTAAGCAGTCTGTATCCCCCACCTTCTTCTGCAGATATGGTCATGTGAGGCCCGGTGTCCATTAAGGCCATTAAAAGGACTCATGGAGCCCGGCCAACATGGCTCAGAGGTTGAGTGCTGACCTCTGAACCAGGAGGTCGTGGTTTGATTCTCCAGCTGGGCATATGCCAGGGTTGCAGGCTCATAGTGTGGGGCGTGCAGGAGACAGCCGATTAATGATTCCCTCTCATCATTAATGTATATATCTCTCTCTCTTCCTCTCTGAAATCAATAAAAATATATTTTAAAAAATGCTCATGGAAAAGCTATTCAGATTAACCCCTAAAGATATTTTGGAAACAGCTGTTTTCCTCTGGGGCCTTCTTCCCCAGTTTACTCTTCTCTGCTCTTCACCCTGATGACCGATCTAGCCAGCCTGCCTAAACCAGCCTGCTCGGTTTACCCTCATTCTTCTCCCACCCAAATCCTGCAAAACAAGGTTTATCTGTCCCATGTTCTATTTTCTTGAGGCCCAGATGTTGGGCAGGTGTGCAGTGGAAAGAATCCCTGACTAATTATCTTCAAGTGCTTTGGCTTCAAGAGTTTCCTTAGAAGAGGTTATTAAGATCAAATGGCATAAAATAAACATAAGAGCTCTGTGGCCTATTAAATATTATTACATCTGAGTTGTTATAATCATGTTCTGCCCTTACTGCTCAAAACTCTATGAGCTTATGCAGGTCACTTAACCTACCTGGGCTTTTTCCCCCTTGACTATAGGCAAGGATGAAAACACTGAAGTCCTCTCCAACACAGAAGTCCCGTGAGTCATTATAGTCCAGCAGGTGCTAAATTCCATTCGAACAAAGATTTTTCTAAAGCACCTCTTCAGCTCAAGAAAGTGATTAACAACTCCAACGTGATAATAAAAGAACTATTTTGGGGCAGAACAGCAATGGGAGAAACTTTGGTTCTCAAATCTTGATGCTGATATTGAATAGAGTTAGGAATGGTATGCCCAGCATTGCAGGAAAACCATTACGGTAGGAATTAATCCTGAATGCATATTCCTTAGGCTAGCAACTCATTATGGGAAATGAAGTTTAAAGGGAGGTTTTCTTTTGTTAATGAACAAAGCACAAAGTCATTAGAATATTTTAAAGAAAATGACCCTTTTCTCTCATGAGAAGCTACTTTTAATTTCTTTTTTAATTACAGTATTCTCTCTCCCTAAAATACTGAAAGTCTTTCCATACTTGGGAACTATTACTATAAATTAGGAATGTGGGTTCCTTACTGAGAAAACCAAGGTGATTGTTCAGGTCCAGTGGTCTAGGCAGGGTTCAGTGCCCTAGAAACAGCTGGAAATCGGTATCTGATCCAGCAGCTGCTCTTAACATTCAGGGTTCTTGTGTGTTTCCAAGGAGTACCTATGAGGATCCCAGTCATCTGATTTACACAGGACACGTATCCTTTTCCCTGCCTTTAACAGTTGTCTGCAGCAGGACTTAAGTAGAGACTATAGATAAGAGATTTAGATAGGACCAGCACCCTAAATCATAATAGGCCATTTACATGATATGTCCTTGTGCATAATCACCTCAGTCCACCTTTCCATGAACCTGGTGAAGAGTCTGAGTGGAAGATGGACAGTTTTTTTCCGATTTTCCATCTATTGAGAGGTGGAGTCTGTGTCTCCTCTTGAATCTGGGTTGGCCCTGTGATGTTTCTATTTTAACCAGTAGAATATGGAAGAGGTAGCACTATACCCATTTGTTGGCCCAGGCCTTAAGAGATTGCCAGTTTCTACTTCTTGTTTCTTAGAACAATCTCTCTGAGAGCCCTGAGCTGCCATGTTAAAAGTCCAACTACTTTGAGATTGTCATGCTGAAGGGACCACATGTGGGTCCTTCAAGCCATAGTCCCAGCTGAGCCTGGACTTCTGTACAATCCTGCTAAGGCACAGAGTGAGGCCATCTTGGATTTTCAGAACAGCTTATACCCAAACAATACCACAGTGACTTCAGTCGACACTGTCTGCAGCAGACACATTACCCAGCTAAGGCCTGTTCAATTTCCTGGTCCACAGAACCATGAGCTATAATAAAATGGTTGTTGTTTTAAGTCACTAAAATTATAGGCTAATTTGTTACACAGCCATAGGTAGATACTGGAACAGACCATAGTAATTCCATTTTATAGATAACTCTAAGGTTCGGAGAGCTATTGTGAGATGCGTAAAGACTTGAATCCAAACTCTCTTACTAGAAATGCAGTCTATTATATCACATTTCTTCTTTATGATAATAATCATTTTTTCACTCTAAGGAATGGTCTTTTAAATCTCAAGATATAGGCAATTTATCATGGCTTGTTGTACTGTTTCAGAAAGCTTAGGGCACAATTTAAAGCTCAATTATATTAATTATAGATCTTACTTGTTCCTAGTTTTCTATTTCTAATATGCCAACTTATCTTGTATCTTTTACTTTAAGCTGGCCTAAATCATTTTTGAAGAAAAGTGGGACATCAATAAATTCAATAAAATACTCATCATCACCAAACTTAATTGATGACCCTATTTTAGAGTTGCGAGATAAAACACAAGATGTCTGGGACATACTTATACTAAAATGTATTCATTGTTAAGCTGAAATTCAAATTAATTGGGCATCTTACATTTTTGTTTGCTAAATATGGCAACATTATCCTCTGTGTTATCTCCAAAAAATTATTTTCTATTAGCTTTGGTACTCACCTGGTTCAGGGGGGATCTCAACAGACATTTGTAGCTCAAGCCTGCCTTCGTGGGGAATGGCAAACAGATAACCAGAGTTCAAGATTTATGTGAGGCCTAAGGGAGTATCTTCACCAAATATTAGCCCCAGGCAGAACTCCAATAAAGACAAAGTTGTTATCTTTCCTGTCTCCTCTCTCCAGCATCCCTGCCTCTTTCTCCAAAGCTGAGATCCATTCTCACAGGCCTGCTCAAACTCTCTCTTATTGTCCAATCATGTGTATTAAATATGTATGGAACCTCTGCTATGTGCCAGGCACAGTAGTCAACAACTACTGAGGATTGAATCCACATAAGAAAGGCCTCAGGGCATAAGAGGAAGCAATTATTATATACAGTTGACCCTTAAACAACATAGGGTTTAGGGGCACTGACACCTCTCCCCCTTCTTCCCCCCACCCCAATGCAGTAAAAAAACTGCTTATAACTTTTGACTCCCTCCAAACTTAACTATTAATAGCCTACTGTTGACTGGAAGCCATACCGAAACCATAAATAGTCCATTAACACTTATTTTGTATGTTATATGTATTATAAACTATATTCTTATAATAAAGTAAGCTAGAGAAAAGAAAATCATAAGGAAGAGAAAATACATTTACAGTATTTATTGAAAAAAAAATCCACATATAAGTTGTTCCAGGGTAAAATGTACTCAGAAGCAACATGATGCATTTTATATTTTGCCATGTATAACCAAGTCCTTTGGGAAGGCCTTATAAAGAAGGTTCTATCTGAGCTGAGAGTGGACAGATTAATAGGAGCTTCCCAGGTGAAGGGTCTGCTGGGGGGAGCAGCAGGAGAAATCTCCTGGAATGTTCAGTGCGGCTGCAGCATAAGGGGGAAATACAAGGCTGGAGAGGAAGTTGGCTGGTGAGGGTTTTAATGGCCAGGCAAGGTAACAGCATTTTTTTTTTTTCAAATAGACACTGAGCAATGAAAATTAGTAAACCAAGTGGTTACACGGTAAGATTTAATTTTTAGAGTATTTCTGGGAGTACAAAGACTAAATCAGGGACTGCTATGCCAGTTATGGGGAGTGACAGTGAGGTGCCAAGGCAGGTTAGGGGCATTTGCACTGAAGAGGAGTGGCAGAATTCAAAAGAGAATTATATGAGAGAACCCCTAGTGCCATGACAACTGCTAAAAGTCGTTTTATAGAGGGCCTTTGATCATTAGGAAGTCTTCAATATAAAAATTAATACATCTTCATAGAAAACCCCAGGATCTATGACAATGGAGATACTAATTAGATGTCTTTAATACAAGTTAGGGAGATAATTCCTTACTTGGTCCAGTCTTAAGAATTTTCTGATTGCCACTCTTATGCAAAACACTTTTCTGAAAATAAGTTGTAAACAATTTGATTAGTCCTAACCTAGGTTTAGACAGTCAAAATAAAATAGATGTCTAAAATAAACTTCTGGATAATTTGAGCAAACTTCCTGCTATTGAGGAAAAAGAATCAGGGAACCCGATGTAACCAGATTGGAGTCAGAAGACCTGGGTTTATACATTGGCTGCTATTGATTAGTTGTGTGATGATGGCCAGCGCTCTTAGACCCTATAACCTCATTGACCTCATCTGTAAATGAGGAAAGCAGGACCTACTAGCCTGTCTGACAGAGATCAATGAAGGCAATGGTTATAAAATGTACAACTATCACTATTAACATTTTACACTGTTAACATAATAATAGTGAACATTTGTTGGGTGCTTAGACTCTGTACTAAGGGACTTTCACATATTCTTGATTTTTACAACTGCCTTATGACATAGTTACTACTGTGACACCCATTTTACAATTGAGAGAATAGAGGCTTGGAGAGATTAAGTAACTTGCCCAATGTCACATGGATAGTGTGTGATGGAACTGGAATTCTAACACAGGTTTGTCTCAAGTCCATGCTCATTCTGAATACACAATACTGCATCCTTCTGTGTAGCTCTTTATAATTTACACACTACTCACAAACACATGTCTATGTAAGAAATCTCTGAGTGAGCCTTGTTGAGTACCTACTGTAATTTGGGAATTGTATTTTGTATTCAGTTAACCCTCACACCAGTGAAGTAGCATGAATCCTGATTTTTCTGGTGAGGAAACTGAAGTTTAAATTTAAACAATTTCCCCAAGATCACATAGAAAAATCCTCAGGACTGGATGGAGAGAGGAATAATCTAACGAATAGAACCTACTGGAGCTAGGAGTTAAAGCTAGGTCTTCTAATTCCACACTATTTTTCTCTGCTTCGCGGTGCCGCCTGTGTGCATATGCCTCCAAGCGCACTTTCGGAGGGAAATCTGGACTATGAAGGAAGGAGTCTGTGACTTGCCAACTGGAACCCACTGCTCCCACCACGAGGACCTGCTGTTAGTAGTCGTGGTCTCCCTGCAGCATCCGGATAGAAGTGTGGTGGCAGAGAGCAGCTTGGCGTGAAGAATGTTAGGGAAACTTCCTGACCTTGTTCACGATGCCCCCTGCTTGTTATGCTAGCAGGTCAGGTGCTGTCTGCAGCCCAGCTCCACAGAGTTAACGCTAATGGATATTGTTATACGTTATAGCAGAGATGCCCAAACTTCATCAAGCATCAGAATCACCCAGGAAACCCACTCTCCACCCCTGGAGATTTTGATTCTGAGGGTCCAGGTGCAGCATTTTTTAGTCAGCATTCTAGAAGCTACTGATGTAGGAAATTCTTGAGTGATATTTTGAGAAACACTGTACTCTTTTTCTGTTCTCTATCACCATAACAATTCGAATCCTATTGCATTAGAAGTTTTTGGAAGGATTGGAGTAAGCAAGACTGTATAAATGTGATGTTTGCTATGAATTCATCAATGTTTGTATTTGGGATTTTGGTCTGGTAACCTTACCTTTTTTTCTTGTGAGTTCTGGGTGGTTTGTGTCATATAGCACTTGTCATTAGCTCTGGAAATGTCACTGTGTACACCTGGGTGCTCCCAACATCTCACCACAGAGTGGCTTAGTTCCATGTAATGTATCAGTGGGCGAGTTAAACCAAAACTATATAGTAACTACAAATAAAGAGGAGAAAAGGGAAAGCTAGCAGCGTTCACTGCTAGTACCTAGAAATGCAGGTTATTACTGAATGTAATGAAGTATAGGGTGTTAGGTGTAATAGTATGAAGAACATAAACAAGGAAAAAAGGAGCATAAGCCATGAGGGTTTGAAATATGTGCTGAATTCGGACTTGTCCTCCTTAAGCAGGTTCTCAGTATAGCTCACATTTTAAAGTCTAACCCATCATACACAGTGACAGGAATTAAATGATTGGTTTCTGCCGGGGTGTTTCTCAGCATCTAGAAGGGTTCGGGAATCTGGAGAAGGGGCTGCGGGTAAATTAATAAAGAGACTAGAAATATAAATTTGAAATACATGGGGGAGCCAGAGGAGACTTAGCTATAGTAACCAAGTTCTCCCTGAATCTCCGGCCCCAGGGCTTTCTATTCACACATTTTGCCCTATAGCAAAGCAGATATACATATCAAAGGTAAGTTTGGTAAACAGTAGGCATTGTCAGGTTGGGGGAACTGCCCTCAGCTGTTTGGCCAGCAGCAGGTAGGAACATGTAGATTTTCAGGTTTGGGGAAATGCTTTCAGCTATTCCAGCAGGCAATAATATGTATCTTCAGCCCTACTGAAGCTGGTAAGGTTCCATCAACCTTTTGATGAAACTTGCATTTATGACCTGCTGGAATTAGCCTCCAGCAGGTTTCTTTTCCAGTTAAATGAAATGTTCATAATTTGAAAAATTTTGTGAGTTCATAGAATGTGGTTTATACTCAAATATTCTTTTAAAGGACGCTTCCCCTCTGTACCAGGAACATATAACATATGTTATACAACATGTATGTTATATGTTCTAACATATAAGTAGCTGAGTTCCTAGTGACTGAGTCAGCTGTGGTGACCTAGGATGAGCACATTCAAAATATATCCCAATGTGCCCACAATATTACTGAGAATCTGATACTAAGAATTGCCCTGCAAACAATGAGTTTACTAAACCAGTCCTATGGGGGAGTATATAGATAACAGGCTACTGTTTGTTGGGTAGATATTTACAAGTTAAGCCTAACCTCTGGCTAATAGCCATATTCTTTGTTTGTTTTTTTAAAACATGTTAGGATTTTTTTATGTCTATTCTAATGGGTCAAATATGATCAGTTCTAAATTTCTCTTCTTCACGATGATTAAAAGTGAAATTCATCTTCATGGCATGTGTACAGAGTCTGGAATTTTGAATGTTGCAACAATAGAACAACACGGAATAGCCTTTACTTGTGGAGGGGCCACCTGTACTTTTGACTGAGAAAACATTTGTCTCATATTTACAAGATGCTATGCTAGAATTATAATGATAGCTCCTAATTTATTGTAATGCTTTGTCTAACATAGTACAAACTGTTTTCAGATTTAAAGGACCCTCTTGATCTACCCAAACCCTCCCAACACAGCCAGGGAATGTGCATCACCCTGTGTGACTGGACCAATGCAGGCCCACCCCGCTGTTTTCATCATGTGCTGAAAGAATCACAGTTTGATCAATTTGCTGTCCACGTCTTAGACCAGAGAAAAAGAGAGAAGTGGAAACCAAACTAGTGAAGGCAGTTGTTCAATTTAAACTTCAGATATTGTTTTCTCTGGCCTAATTTTATCCAAATATTAGGATCATTTTCATTATTTTTAATGAGATGAATCAGAACAATATTCTAAAACTCATATTTCTGAAGAAAATTTATGAACATGGAAAATTGGATATAATTTTAGGTGTTCACATAACTATATACGCAATACAATATTAATTTTAAAATATCAAATATATATATATATATACACATACACAGAAGAAAATCCTGGAAAGGAATACATCAAACTATCAGTGATAGTTAGGAGCTCAACTTCATAAATCAATAGGAAAATATAAATTAAAACCACAATATGATAACACTGTATCCATCAAAATGCCGGAATTGAAAAAGAAAAAAATACCAAGTTTTGGTGAAGTTGTGGAGCAACTAGAAGGCTCATCCTTTGTTAGAAGGAGTATAAATTGGTACAACCACTTTGAAACACCATTTGGCAGTATCTACTAAACTGCATATGCATACTTGCTATATAAACTGTGACCCAGCAAGTCTACCCCTAAGTAATAGCTAACATAAATGTATACATATGCTCACTACAAAACATGTACAAGATTGCTCATAGCGGAACTATTTGAAATGGTCCCAAAGTGTATCTTCACTGCTATGATAACAAATGAGCTATGGCTATTCAGCACAATATAAATAAATCACACAAATCTCTATGTTCTCTCAATTCATATTGAGAGAAAGATGTTACATATAACTCAAAAGTAGACAAAATGTATGTATGGCATTAGAAGCCAGGATAAAGGTATTTATATTTGGTGACAAAAGGGGATATGAAATGGGGAAGATTCTGAGGTGCAGATAATATGTTGTTTCTTGATTCAGGAGCTGGAAGCTGGTTAAACAGGCGTGATTGTGAAGATTTACTTAGCCAAATACATATAATCATTGCAATTTTCATTGTTTTTCTATACAATAAAACTCCAAAAAAGGGGGAAGAGTTAATAGTTATCATTTCTCCATAGTGGGATAAGGGAAAATTTTAGATTCTTCTTTATACCTTCTAATATTTTCCAAATGTTTTACATAATAAGCATGTAATATTCTTATAATTAGAAAAAATATATTTAAAAGAATCTTTTCCTATGTTGTTTATTGAGAGAGGTGCTAATTATTAAGATAATACCTTAAACTCCATGAAAACAATTTCAAATTGTAAAGAAATCTTTCAGATCTGCTATCCCATTGTGCTATGAAGTGGTCAGGGTAGCCATCATTATTTCTGACTTAATTACTATCTCTTTGGGTTAGATTCAGAAACTGAATATTTTGTCAACATTCCTAAATTATTATTATTCACAATTGATTTTGAGGACTTGGCAGTATATACTGTTGCAAAGAGGAATGTCTTTTAATAGAGGAGCAAAATGGGGAGATGTTTGTTCTCCCTGCTGGTTGGTCATTTTCCTGGCAGAGGTGTCATTATCTAAATACTCGAAAATATCTTCACTTCTGCAATGCATAGTGAATTATGAGATGTCAGAGAACATTACCCTGTACCAAAAGCCTGCTCTATTCTTATCTAAGGGGACTTCAAAATAATATCAAAAATGAGTGGCAATATGAGCCAATTGCCCAAACTTGCCCAGTTTGTGATTTATGTGAAATTATGTCAAGATGATCCTCATTGCTGCATTGTGCTCAGAGAAATATTATTAGTGATAAAACATTTATTTTAATCTGAATTCTAATTAAAGACATTATTAATCAATATTTATTGAGTACACATTATATACTGGGTATTAAAAAGTAGAGCAAGCCCTAGCCGGTTTGACTCAGTGGATAGAGCACTGGCCTGTGGACTGAAGGGTCCCCGGTTCAATCCTGGTCAAGGGCACATGCTAGGCTTGATCCCCAGTAGGGAGCCTGCAGGAGGCAGCCAATCAATGATTCCCTCTCATCATTGATGTTTCTATCTCTCTCTTCCTCTCCCTTCCTCTCTGAAATCAATAAAATATATTTTTAAAAAGTAGAGCAAAATGTAAAATAACAAGGCTATTTTCCTCTTCTGAATTCCACTGTTTGGAAGATAGTATGTAGCAATGGTGTATGGTGGCAGAGAAATTCAGATGCAAGAATATCTACCCATGGGCCCTGTGTATAGGAAAATGTGACTGGGCTGATAATTTTTCACCTTAAATAGTTCATAATTATAAAGCAAAATTTGCATTTACTCTCAGATAATAGTTTCCAGACTAGATTAATCATAGTACATAATTGTGAAATTACTTTAAAATGAAAATCCTTTACTGTTTTCTTTTAATCAATGCCACCTGCCTTCCTTTAATAACCATAGATGTTTATAATTTTTCCACTTTATACTTGTGTAAAATGCCCTTCACTTAAGAGGTAGGTGAAAACAATTTGAAAAGATCTTTTAAGATTATCCAGAAGGCACTTTCTGAACTTAAACCACGTCATAATGAATTATTCCCCAAACAATATTAATCATGACTATCTTGACTCAACTTTTGAATAAATACAGTTCTGCTTCAAATTTTGTTCAAATAAAAATTTTGAAAAAGATAAACATCTCATTTGAATGCAATTTTGAAATCTTTTCTCTAGGTTCTGCTTGAAAAGTTTTAAATGTGTTCAACTACATTTCTAATTACTTTTATGATTGTTGATTATGATGTCATGGATACCCAAACTGAAGAAAGTAGCTAGCCAGGGATCAAAATATATTTTCTGTAGGCACAACTTCACCTGCAGAGAAGTCAACTTTATACATTTGTGCATAAATAAATGCAGCAAGAGTAACCCTAGAGAACAGGGAATTGCAATTTTTCACTTGATAATTGCAGAAAATCAATCCCAGAAATGCCAAGGGAGAAGTCATATCCAAGTACACATAGCAAGTTGTCAGCAATTGTGTCTAGTTAAAAAAAGAAAAAGAAATAAAAGTTTTCATAAATCCTACTCCCTTGTTCTTTATTATTCCAAATAATAAGTTCTACTTTGCCAAATGCATTGTCCTATGATAACATAAGAAACAATGAAATTTCTGATAGTGTTATTATTGGAAGTATGGCTCCCTTAGATGTAATTTATGTTTTAGCCAATTGAAACTTTTAGCACCCTCCTCAGTGTCTCTCACCACCCTTTGTACTTTTTCTGTTCTTCAGTTGGTTACCTACTAGTTCTCACTTTTTATTATAAATTGCTAAATTAAAATCCACTTTATTGATGAACTTATGGGAAAGATGGGAAACAGGGCATGTTTACATAATTTATACCTTTGCCTGAAATTTACAGAAATGAACAAAGAAATATCAAAAACAAAAATAAGAGATAAAATTTCATCTTTAAGAATATGAGGGTCATAACCATAAAGCCACAGTATAAACTTGCCAGATGTAACATTTGTATGAAGATGAATGAGGATACTAAGATTTGGATCAGTAATCCGGCAAGGAAGTTCCAGTGATGAAAGAGAGCCATGGGATACAGAAAAGGAAGTGGCCTAATTGACACTCATCCTTTCTCCACAGGTCTAATGGGAAACTCACATTATGCTATCATTTTAACTCCCTAAATGAGTTTTTAACAGGAATCTGGTGAATGATTGATGCAAGATTATGTGTAAAGAGAGATTGTAAATAATACTTGGTGGTGGTGGTGGTGTCAAGCATGGGAGATTTGCAGTTACTTACTAAAGTCAGTGAAAGACTGATTAGAGAGGCTGAAGTTGGGGAACACCTACTTACTAGGCAATTTTCTTTCCTTAGAGATAATAGAAAAATACCGGAGCAAGGTACTCAAATTTTCACAGAAGCAGGAAAGTACAACTCACCTGAACTTTGGCTACCAATTTCTCCAGCTTGCTTTTCACACAGCCTCTAGTAACTGAATGACTAATTAAGAGCTATGGATTTGTGCACTAGGTTTTCAGCTCAAAGTCTAAGGGAATATAATAAACCATACCCAGGTAAACAAGGGGTAGAATCTTATTAATGAAATTCAATGACAAAGAGTCGTTCAGTTAGATTGACAGAAGAAGTAAAAAATCCATCAAGGAAAAATCATTATGTTCTCATACTTCCTTATTTCATTAGCAGTAGAAGATAATGAAACAACAATAAAGGTTTTGAGGAAAATCAATATTAGTCTCAAGAAAGGGGTTCAAGGCTTCTCTTCATCACTTCTTCCACTTGAGGAAAGAGGAAAATTGATCCTAGATCCCACAGCATCATGTAGCCTAGGCTTGCTACTGAGAAAGTCCTGTGTCATAAAAGTTAAAAGATAATTGCAAGTGGATACATCTCTCTCTTCTGTATTTCCCTTCCATAATGCTGACATGGTAACGTCCAAAAACCTTGACTCAGCATTATGGAAGGAAAATAATCCCAGCTCAGCATTCAGGATTAAGGAAAAATCATCATCTATCTTTGTTTACATTGCACCTGGTATGTGTGCATTCTATCAACCTGGAGAAAAGAAATAGGACCTATCTTAGCCTGATTTTGTCAAAAGCTACTTAAGCCCAATTTGCTTACAGCCTAGCAATAGTTCACAGGGTCTTTCCAGGCCAACAGAGTTCTCTACACTGGTCTGTAAAAACCAGTGTTAATAGTAGTTAACTAGGAATGACTTACGCAAGAGAAAACCACAAATAGTAAACTATAAGCCCACTGAACTTTGGGACAAGATTAGAGACAAAGCTAGGATGAAGTAACAAGTCCTAAATGGGGTCCATGGAAGGCAGGAGACTAATGTCAGTCTTACTGTTTAAAACCAGGGGCTGTGTGAGAGTGCTATCATCAATGAAAGAAAGTTGTAAAAAAATTTCCTGGATAACAGATTGTATAGAACCATGGCTTACTCCTGAGAGACAGGAATAAGCAGACACAGATTCAAGTCAACTGGCAGAGCCATTCACTACATGTCATCAGGCACTTGAAAGGGGACCTGGGGAGAAGGTGGAGTTTGAGACAAGTGTAAAACTGTTAGGCAAGGAGGAATGTGCACAGAGGTAAAAAACCAAATTCCTAAGGAAGATAAGAGTTCAAATAAAAAATTCAAACACACTAAGAAAAAGAATACTAAGAAAACAAATAAAATTAAAAATGAGAAAGTGAATTTACTTCTGGTTAACTTTGGGTTAATTGACTTGCAAGTTAATCCTAAAGATAAAAAATATGAATATTGGAATAATAAAATAAATATTTGGGTAAATTATAAACTGGAAAAGGTCAAAGGGAGAATTAGCACATTGAAATATAGCACAGGAATTCAACCAAATCATAAAGAGAAAATTTCAAAGACTTTGAGGATAAATTGAGATATTCCAATTAAATTTAATAAAAATTCAAAAAGAAGGATAGAACTTATAGTAGAAAGAAATGTTCAAAAATACGGCGGTTAAGAATATTCTAAAATTAAAGCAACACATTAGCCTCATTTGAAAATCTCCACTCTATTACTTTCCTGGAACTGCTGTAACAAAGCACCACAGACTGGGTGGTTTAAGATAATAAAAAATTATTATTTCACAGTTCTGGAGGTTACAAGTCCAAAATCAAGGAATTGGCAGGATTAGTTCCTTCTAAGGGCTATGAGGGAGAGTTTGTTACCTGCCTCTCTCCTATCTTTTGGTAATTTGTTGACAATTTTGGTAAATGTATCACCCTAGTTTTAGCCTTGATCTTCACACGGAATTCTCTCTAAATCTCTGTCTCTTCTATGTATGTCCACCTCTATGTCCAAATTTCCTCATTTTATAAGGACACCTGCCATGTCATATTGAATTAAAGCCTATCTCAGTGATCTCATTTTAACTTGATTGCCTCTGTAAGGATCCTGTTTCCAAATAATGTCACATTCTGAGGTACTGGGGTTAGAACTAACATATCTCTTTTAGCACACACAAATCAGCTCATAACACTCTTCCAAATACTAAACAGGAAAAATAAATTGAAACTTAAGAAAATCAAAGAGCAAGATAATCAGAAAGAAGAGGTAAATTGGTAGTAAAATTCTCAATAACAGCAAAAATTGTCAGAAGACAAGGGAAGAATGTCTTCAAGGAATGGAGGGAAATAACTATTAAGCCAGCATTTTATACCCAATTGAAGTATCCTTCTAGAGTAAGGACTAAATAAATAATAGTTTTTCAACAAGGAAGTCCTAGAAAGTTTACCACTCATAGGTTCTCACATAAAAACCTACTAAACCATTCCCCCTAAGAACAAGAACAAGACAGGGATGCCCCCTCTCACCACTCCTGTTCAACATAGTACTGGAAGTACTAGCCATTGCGATCAGACAAGAAAAAGAAATTAAAGGCATCCAAATTGGAAAAGAAGAAATAAAACTGTCCTTATTTGCAGATGACATGATACTGTACATAGAGAACCCTAAAGACTCCATCAAAAATTATTAGACTTAATAAATGAATTCGGCAATGTAGCAGGATACAAAATTAATACCAAGAAATCTATGGCATTTCTTTACACCAATAGTGAACTTGCAGAAAGTGAGACTAAAAAAGCAATCCCATTTACTATCGCATCAAAAAAATTAAGATACCTAGGAATAAACTTAACTAAGGAGGTAAAAGACTTATATGCAAAAAACTACAGGACACTGAAAAAAGAGATAGAGGAAGATATAAACAGATGGAAGAACATACCATGTTCATGGATTGGTAGAATCAACACCATCAAAATGTCCATACTACCCAAAGCAATCTATAGATTCAATGCAATCCCCATTAAATTGACAACGGCATATTTCACAGATCTAGAGTGAATGTTCCAAAAATTCATCTGGAATAAAAAAAGACCTCGAATAGCTGCAGCAATCCTGAGAAAGAAGAACAAAGTAGGTGGGATCTCAATACCAGATATCAAACTGTATTACGAAGCCACTGTACTTAAAACAGCTTGGTACTGGCACAAGAACAGACATATAGATCAATGGAATAGAATAGAGAACCCAGAAATTGACCCAAACCACTATGCCCAATTAATATTCGACAAAGGAGGCAAGAGCATACAATGGAGTCAAGACAGTCTCTTCAATAAATGGTGTTGGGAAAATTGGACAGATACATGCAAAAGGATGAAACTAGACCACCAACTCACACCATACACAAAAATAAACTCAAAATGGATAAAAGACTTAAACATAAGATGGGAAACCATAAAAATACTAGAGGAATCCACAGGCAACGAAATCACAAACATATGCTGAAGGAATTTCTTCTCTGATAATGCTCCTAGGGCAATGGAAACTAAAGAGAAAATAAACAAATGGTACTACATCAAAATAAAAAGCTTTTGCACAGCAAAGGAAACCATCAACAAAACAACAAGAAGACCCACTGCATGGGAGAACATACTTGCCAGTGATATCACCGATAAGGGTTTAATCTCCAACATTTACAGGGAACTCATGAAACTTAACAATAGAAAGATAAACAATCCAATCAAAAAATGGGCAACGGACCTAGACAGACACTTTTTGAAAGAGGACATACAGAAGGCTGAAAGACATATGAAAACATGCTCAAAGTCACTAATTATACAAGAGATGCAAATCAAAACAACAATGCAGTATCATCTCACACCTGTCAGAATGGCTATCATCAACAAATCAACAAATAACAAGTGCTGGCGAGGATGTGGAGAAAAAGGAACCCTTCTGCACTGCTGGTGGGAATGCAGACTGGTGCAGCCACTGTGGAGAACAGTATGGAACTTCCTCAAAAAACTAAAAATGGAACTCCCATTTGACTCAATGATCCCACTTCTGGGAATATATCCCAAGAAGCCAGAAACACCAATCAGAAAGGATATATGCACCCCTATGTTCATAGCAGCACAATTCATCATAGCTAAGATTTGGAAACAGCCTAAATGCCCATCAACAGATGAGTGGATTAGAAAACTGTGGTACGTCTACACAATGGAATACTACACTGTGGTAAAAAAGAAGGAACTCTTGCCGTTTGCAACAGCATGGATGGAACTGGAGAGCATTATGCTAAGTGAAATAAGCCAGTCAGAGAAAGATAAATACCTCATGATTTCACTCATTTGTGGAATATAGAGAACAACATAGACTGATGACTAGGGACAGATCCAAAGACAGAGAAACAGTGATCAGACTATTAATCCCCAGAGGGAAAGTAGGAGAGGGATGGGGCAAGGGGAAGAGATCAACCAAAGGACTTGTATGCATGCATATACGCCAAACCAATGGACATGGACAACAGGGGGATGAGAGCATGAGTGGGGGGGGGATGGGGGTTTAATGGGGGGGATGAGGACACATTTGTAACACCTTAACTAATAAAGAATTTTTTTAAAAAAATTGAACCTAAAAGGAAGGAGTAGGATGCAAGAACCTAAAGTGAATTCAGAAATTGGTAACATATATGGGAACAGCAATTAACTACTAAATACTAAAAATATACATTTTTTAAAAATGTGGGTACTTTTAAAATGGGACAAAAACTAGTTAATAAGATAAAAAAAAACATTGAAAGAATGAGAGTAAAAATGTATTAAGGACATCTTCTTTGAGAGAGTAAAAAAAACTTGAATAACTAGGTTTTGCTGGTGGAATTTATAGATAAATATAAAAGGTGGGGCAAAAGTAGGTTTATAGTTGTTCACATGGAAAATATTAGAATAGTTAATAAATAATAACACAAGAATAAACTGTTAGAGCAGGAGAGGAAGGCAGCTGGCTCCGTGGACTCCTTCTTAAGGAAGGTTTGGTATTGAAAGGGAGGTGAGACCGGGCCGGGCTGACGCCCCTCAGGAGCCACCATGTTGGTGATACCCCCCGGACTGAGCGAGGAGGAGGAGGTTCTGCAGAAGAAATTCAACGAACTGAAGAAAAAGAAAAAGGCACTGCTGGCTCTGAAGAAGCAAAGCAGCAGCAGCACAGCCAGCCAAGGCGTGGGAAACGCTCTCTGCCAGCGCAGCCCGTGCTGGACCCAGCCACCGCCACGGAGCAGGCAAAGCAGCTGGTGAAGTCGGGAGCCATCAGTGCCGCCAAGGCTGAGACCAAGAACTCGGGCTTCAAGCGTTCTCGAACCCTAGAGGGAAAGTTCAAAGACCCTGAGAAGGGGCCGGTCCCCACTTCCCAGCAGGGGACGCTCCAGGGGAGCCTATCTGCTGATGACCATCTGCAGGAGTCGCCCAGACGTCCCCAAAGGACATCTCTGTACGAGAGCTTTGTGTCTGCCAGTGCCCGGCTTCGGGACCCGGGGCCAGACGGGGAGGAGGCAGAGGGCCCGGGGGCTGGCGATGGCCCTCCCCGAAGCTCCGGATGGGGCTCCGAAGCACGTGGTAACGCCCGCTCCTCAGTCTCCCCTCCCCGAAGCCGCAGCCGGGACCGCCGTCGTGAGCGGAACCCGGACAGAGACCGGGACTGGGAGCGAGACAGAGACCGGGACCGGGACCGGGGCCGATGCAGAGACCGGGACCGGGACCGAGACAGAGATCGGCACCGAGACAGATACCGGGACGGAGAGCGAGACCCGGACTGGGAGCGAGACAGAGACCGGGACCGGGAGTGAGACAGAGACCGGGACCGGGACCGAGACAGAGATCGGCACCGAGACAGATACCGGGACGGAGAGCGAGACCCGGACTGGGAGCGAGACAGAGACCGGGACCGGGCCCGAGACAGAGACCGGGACCAAGACCGAGAAGGCCCTTTCCGCAGGTCGGACTCCTTCCCTGAACGCCGGGCCCCTCGGAAGGGGAACGCTCTCTACGTGTTTGGGGAAGACATGACGCCCACCCTCCTCCGTGGGGCCTTCTCCCCCTTTGGAAACATCACTGACCTCTCCATGGACCCACCCAGAAACTGTGCCTTCGTCACCTACGAAAAGATGGAGTCAGCAGATCAGGCCGTTGCTGAGCTCAACGGGACGCAGGTGGAGTCCGTGCAGCTCAAGTCAGCATTGCCCGCAAACAGCCCACGCTGGATGCCGCCACTGGCAAGTCCGTGTGGGGCTCCCTCGCCCTCCAGAACAGTCCTCAGGGCTGCCATCGGGACAAAAGGACCCAGATTGTCTACAATGACGATGTCTGCCAGGAAAACCTTGTGGATGGCTTCTAGGTGGCGGAGCTGAACTGCTTGTGCCCCGTAAAGCACTGAGGTGGAAGCTCACACACCTCCCTCAGCCTCTGGTTTCTCAGCAACCAGATGGGTTGAGCCTTTTACAACGGCTACTAGATTGGATCTCATTTGTAGCAAGATGGCCAGTGCGTCTTCCCCACTCCCTTACCCCAAAGGATGTTGAGCACAGGTGTTGTCACAGCTCTTAAAATTGGATCCCATGCCCCTTCCCAGCAGGAAACCCCTATAGAAAACGCAGATCCTCTTCATGGAGTTTCTCCTTGAGCCAGGGCAGCACTTGGAAGAGGTTGATGTGAAAGTCTCAGGCGTGAGCAGGCACCTGGTGCTGCAGTTTCTTGTCTTTGCAGACACCCACGACTCCCCAGCTGATCATACCAACCTGCAGGGGACGCAGGGTGGCCATGGGTCATTTGGTAGAATATCTCCTGCACCTCAGGAAGCACAGTTATTAAGCACAGTTATTAATAGATGTTAATAGTTCTTAATATGTGTAAGTTAAGCTGTACAAATATGCTTTGTGAATTTCTATAAGAACATATTTTATAATTAAACAAATGTTAAACCTTCCTGCTTTAAAAAAATTATCATGTACTGGTTTATAGAATTGTTTGTTTTATATTGTGCTGTATTGTAGACTGTTTTTAAAAATAGATTGTTTCTAATTTTTTTCATTCTTCTATTCTTCGTTGACACCTTCTCTTATTTATTATTTTATTACACTTAGTGATACTTTATTTTTTAGAACAGTTTTAGATTAAAAATTTGATCAGAGAATTGGGAGAGTTCCCCCCATATAACTACCCCCATGCTACCTCATTCACGGTTTCCCCTATTATTAATACCTTACAATACTGTGGTACATTTGTTACAGTTGATGAATCAAGGCCTATACGTTATTTAATAAATCTGTTAATCAGATTTCCTCAGTTTTTACTCAATGTCCTTTTTATGTTCCTGCCGGAAGCCGATCCACCCTTGCTGCTTGACACAGTCGCTGCAGGGAAGAAACATCTGCACAGCTTATGTTTCAAGGGACCTGGCATATATGGCATATGTTTGCTCCCCCTCTTAACACTATGTGTTTTAAACAGGACCACCTCCCTGAGAAAGGTTGTTTCCCCAAGTCAGGATTTTTTCCTGGAGTTAGGGAGGGAATAAAACCCCTTAACTAAGTGCCAGGCGGGTAATTAATCACTTTAACTATGAACAATCACGCTTAAGCTACATAATCTTTATTTAGGATAATCTCCTTCAGTTACTCCCTTGTAGCTTAAAAGAACAAAAGAGTAACCTTGGAATGGAGATAAGAAACGCCCTAACCTTTGGAATAGAATGGATAGGATTAAAATCAACTGGTATAAATACAGATGTAATAGCTCAATAGACACAGACCTTGGCTGGAGATCCTGGCTAGAGATCGGGGCTATGATGACCAACTGAATGCTGGTCAAACAAGAGAGAAGACATTACTCCCATCATTCTCAGGTATCTAAAACATCCCTTAGAACCCGGAAATCCTCTGCTTACATTGCAGCCATGGTGTCTAATGAGCCAAGTAGGAGAATCATGACCTTCCACCCAACCATGGAAGAATTTAAAGATTTCAACAAATATATTGGTTACATGGAATCCCAAGGTGCCCACCGAGCTGGCCTGGCGAAGGTCATTCCACCCAAGGAATGGAAAGCCAGACAGACCTACGATGATGTCAACGACATGGTGATAGCCACTCCCCTCCAGCAGGTGGCGTCTGGGCGAGCAGGTGTGTTCATTCAATACCACAAAAAGAAGAGGGCCATGACAGTGGGCGAGTATCGCCTGTTGGCAAACAGTGGACAGTATCAGACTCCACCACACTTGGATTTTGAGGATCTGGAGCGGAAATACTGGAAAACGCGCCTGTACAACTCGCCCATCTATGGCGCTGACATCAGTGGCTCCTTATTTGATGCCAACACTAAACAATGGAACCTTGGCCACCTGGGAACCATCCAGGACCTGCTGGAGCAGGAGTGTGGGGTTGTCATCGAAGGCGTCAACACCCCCTACCTGTACTTTGGCATGTGGAAGACCACCTTCGCTTGGCACACGGAGGACATGGACCTTTACAGCATCAACTACCTGCACTTTGGGGAGCCCAAAACGTGGTACGCGGTGCCCCCAGAACACGGCCCGCGCCTGGAGCGCCTGGCCAGGGAGCTTTTCCCGGGCAGCTCTCGGGGCTGCGAGGCCTTCCTGCGGCACAAGGTGGCCCTCATCTCGCCCACTGTCCTCAAGGAGAACGGGATCCCGTTCAGTCGCATCACTCAGGAGGCTGGAGAGTTCATGGTGACCTTTCCCTATGGCTACCACGCTGGCTTCAACCATGGCTTCAACTGTGCGGAGGCCATCAACTTTGCCACCCCGCGATGGGTCGACTATGGCAAAGTGGCCTCTCAGTGCAGCTGCGGGGAGGCCCGGGTGAGCTTTTCCATGGACGTGTTCGTGCGCCTCCTGCAGCCCGAGCGCTATGAGCTGTGGAAACGCGGGCAGGACCAGACTGTTGTGGACCACGTGGAGCTGGGCCTGAGGCAACTGCAGCCCCGTCGGGCCACGCACACCCCTGGATCAGTGGGCATGGGCCGTGGGTCCCGCGGCCACCGTGGCAGCCGGGCCCTTGTGCGCAAGTCATGCCTGCGCCCCTCGCTAGGCCAGGGTTCTGCCTCTGCTGCCCAGCCTGCGGCTGCCGCGGCCCTCTGCTCCTCAAAGCCGGAACCATCCTCACGGCCAACCTCGGGCCCATCTGCCCAGGATCACCAGCCAACTGGCACAGGTGGTGGTGGAAGTGGTCGTCGTCCTCGGGAACAGGGGACTCAAGAGTCCATTGTTCAGGTCCTGGCTAAGAGGCGCCGCCTAGTGGGCGCAGTGCGCACAGCTCAGGATCCCAAAGCCCAGCCTGTGCCTGAGGACAAACCCTCCATGGACAGCCCAGCACTGCTGGTCCCAGCATCCTAACGTGGCTTTTGGGTGCTACTGTGCTCCTGTCCCCTAAACCCAGGGGATGTCTACTTTTGTTCTCCATGTTCTTTTTATTTTTAAATTAAATCTTTATTGTTCAGATAAAAAAATAAATAAACTTTCACAAACTCACAACTGTAAACTTACTTTTGCCCCACCCTGTATATGGCAGATATCTATCAGAAAACACAGGCAAAAAGAAAAATGAGGAAATAATAATAAATAATACCAAACAAAGCTTATTCATAGGCAGTAAAAGTGACACAAAATTAATGTTACAAACATTACAAATTTACAAATCAGGAGGGAAAAAGTGAGAACCACAATGAAAAATAAATTAATAGCCCAGTTGAAAAATGGACAATAGTTACATAAACCTGATTAACAGAAGAAATACAAATGGTCAAGAAACATGAACCTATATCTAACTGCATTAATAGTCAGGTCAGTAAAACTAATAAGTTACAAAATATATTTTGGCTTTTGGATTCGTACAGATTAAAAATTAGTACAGATAAAATTCATTATTAATGAAGATGTAAGGAAATAATCACTCTCATGTTTTAATGATGGGAGTTAAGTAGGTAGTTCTTTTTGCAAGTAATCTGGTGAATTTATCAAATTGTAAATTGAACAAGTTATTTGATCTAGGGTATAATCCTAATTTTAAAAATTTAACCTAAGGATATAATTACAAAGGAGTTCTTCACGTTGTTAAATACCACCTTGAGACATCAATAGGACAAAGTAATCATTTTGAAGATGATAAGGCAGAGTAGTATACAACAGGAATGCTCTTGGGCATACTTCATTGTTCCATTTAACTTTTATCCCAATGATTTTAAATCACTTTTGCCACTGCACTACAGAATACAGAAACATAATATTTTTCTTTTTAATTCAGAACATGATTTTATTATCATAAATTAGGAATGGCCTTAATAAACAACAGGCAACCAGACATATTACCTAATTATTACCAGAAGAAACAGTTGCTCCCAAGCCAAAGCCATTCTTCTTGGCAGACATCCTCCATTACATCAACTGATTAAGATACCTGCAGTTAATTTATTTTGAAGGATTTCATTATATAATTTAATTTTATGACTATGGCTTTTACACCTCCCCTGGAAAAAAATGCCTAGACTTTACTAAAGTCATTGAGCCCTGTTTTGTGGTGAAGCCATAAATGCAGATGTCTGCAGATGCTCAGAGGTAAAGTAATTGAGTAGAATGGTCTGATGGGAAATGTAGTCGGCTGGGGAGATTCTTTGGAGATAATTTCAGTTTTTTAGCAGTTAGGCAATTTGGCAGACAGTCTTTCCAATTACTTCACTCAATGAATGGGTCTAGTCTTTGGGGGCTCCTATGACAGTAGAGTGTGAACATTCAATTTAATCCTCTACACACCAAGTCTCACCATTTCCATGAAAACAAGTACCTTTTTCAGAAATGCTATATCAACTTGTTCAGAAATGCTCTATAAACTGAGACTGGTTTGCAATCTTTTAGGGCCTCTCTCTTAGTTATTTCCCATAGAATTAGTACTGTAATGTATATGCCCTAGCCTCTATGTAATATTTATAAATTTTATTGACTAGCCCAGAAAAGTACTTCCCCCAACAGGATCTGGTCCAGCCTGTGAGGTATGTTCCACCATCACCTTCTTCAAGAATCAACAATGTTTAGTACAAGGATCTCCATTTTCTATCATCACATTTCCAGTAATTAAAGAGTATTTTTGACTGAATTGATGGAGAAAGATAAAACCGAGTCTACTCTAGTTCACAGGCGCTAATTTGTGGTACAGATTAGGACTATATCAGAATTGAAATAGTCCTAGAAGATATTCCAAACAACAACAACAAAATAACCAAATTTCTTTGGACTTAAGCAAAACTGAATAAATCAGTTTTTCTGATCCCAAGCTGTTTCTTCCTCCATTTTCCCTATTCCAATGAATAGAACTACCATCTATCCAGTTTTTTAAGCCCAAAACACAAGCATGTCTTTGATTCTTATTCCTTCCCAACTACCTCTCTTCTAACAACTCACCGTGTCCTGTCAATTTTATCTTCTCAATTGACTCCAATTCATCTATTGCCTTTTCTATAGAGCATTTTAAAAGACCCCCATTTTTTCTTCTTCAGACTATTCTTGTCCCCTGTGATTTGCTTTTGACATGGCAGCGAAGGTGACCTTCCCAAGAAGCACACCTGATCCTTTCACTTCTTAAATCTTTTCAGTTGTCTTCAGGTAAAGACCCTGTGGCTTAACATGGAGCTTATAAGGCTTATAAGGTCCTTTAGGATGATGCCTGCTTACCTTGCAATCTCATTTCTTACTACTCCCCTGAGGAATATTTAGAACTATATTCAGTTTTTGGGATAATGCCTTTCTCTTTCCCTAATCTTTGGCTCTTTCAACAAATCTCCCCTCTGGAATCCTTTTCCATTTGCTCTTCACCTGGCTAATTTATGAGAACATTTCATGTCTTATTGGGATATCACTTTGTGTAGAATTACTTCTCTGATTCTCAATTCTGATTAGATGCCCCTTTTGTTGAACTAACCCCACAGTATTCATTCATTCATTCATTCATTCATTCAGGATGTAAATTTTAGGTTAATCCTCACCCGAGGATATTTTTCCATTGATTTTTAGAGAGGGGGAGGGGGGAGAGAGAAAAAAAAACGTGGATGTGAGAAAGACATATCAGTTGGCTGCCTCCAGCATGCTCCCCACTGGAGCTGGGGACCGAGCCTGCAACTGAGGTATGTGCCCTTGACCGGAATCGAGCCTGGGACCCTTTAGTCTGTGGGCTGATGCTCTACCCATTGAACCGAAATGGTGAGGGCACCCCACAGTATTTATTATACCAAATTGTAATTATCTGTTTACTTATTTATCTGCCAAGCCCCAGTGCACTAGATGATACATTTCTGAAGCCTAAAATCATCTTTCTTTTATTTGTCTAGCACTTAGCATAATGCCAGGAAAAATATCCACTAAATGCTAAAAATTCACTGACTGATTGACTGACTGAATAAATGAATGAAGGAACTGGAATAGATCTTGGCTAGGGATATTTACCAAGGAGTTCAGTCTATCTAGAACCACACTATGCCAAACTGGATCTGTCATGGGCTAATACTAATATCAATAATCTTTTATGTATATTAGAAATATGAGAATATTTTCAGTATTCAGAATTGTTAAATATATTTGAACTAATAACTACAAAATAAGAATGGTAGAGTTCCTTTTATTAAACAGATGCCATTTATATTGTATGAACACATATTGAGTGTCAGCAATGTGTGAACCTCTAAGCAGAATGTTGCATTAGATGAACTTTCTGCTTGGGAACCAAATTTGACAGACAATGTGAAAACATAGTACAAGCCTGGATCATGCTCAGCAGGAGGAGGAGCAATAAGATTATTCAGTTTGCCTGTAAGTTTTTCCTCAAAGGATGTTAAATTTATTATCTTAGAGATGAATGTTTAGGAATTTGTTTCACTTAGAATTAAGGGGGTTACCAGCCTAGGCCCGGGTGTCAGATAGATTTAAGTCCAATACTGGCTCTTCCATTTACCACGTAGAAGAGATCTTTAATGAAGCTGAACCACAGTTTTCAAGTATTAGTGGACTAGTAATAACACTATCTGTCTCTGTAATGGTTAATTTCATGTCAACTTGACTGGGCTACGAGATGCTCAGATAGTTGATCATCATTTCTGGGTATGTCTCTGGATGAGATTAGTATTTGAATAGGTAAAATGAGTAAAGCAGATTGTCCTCTCCAATGTGGGCATCATCCAATCCATTAAAGGCCAGCCTACAAAGAACAAAAAAGAGGAGGGAGGGCTAATAATACTCCCTTTCCTTGATTTGGATGTCCATATTCTCCTGCCCTTGGACATTGGATCTCCTGGTTCTCAGACTTTTGAATTCTGGGACTTATTCCAGCAGCCCTCTGTGTTCTCAGGCTTTTGACCTTGTATTAAATTGTACTACCAGCTTTCCTGGTTATCCAGCTTAGAGGTGGCATCACATAGGACATCTCCACTTCCATAAGCATGTGAGGAAATTCTCATAATTGATCTACTATATGTATCCTATTGGTTCCGTTTCTCTAGAGAACCCTGACAAAGAGTCTCAGAGACTTATTATTGCAAAGATTAAATAACATTAAATATATACAATTCTTGGCATAGTACCTGGTACATAGAAAGCATTCAGTAAATGTTAGATACTAAAAGTCTTTATTCTAACCCCATCATTTTATATATAATGAAACCAAGGCACTGAAGATGTTAAGTAAAATCTGGTCTCACAGCTAATTAGTAAAAGGCAAAGGACTAGCACTAAGATCTTCTTATTCTTCATTCTCTCCTCTATACCTGATGCCCTTTACCTGACTGTTTGAATATAGTACATTAGTGCAAATTGAGGAGGCATAGTGTCTCATGGTGATGATGTTCTTATGAGTATTGTTTAATTTCTGGTCACTCTGTCCATATTCTCTGTTAGTTATGAGCAATAGTAAAGAGAAAAGAACATGGAGATTTATGTAAGCAAAGAAAATGCCATGATCTCAAGAAAAACTGATGAGTTTAGAAAGAATATTAACTATGTAGATTTATTCTTTTGTGCTGTGAGTAGAGTGCCAAGGTGACAAGTATGTATTTTATTAAGTATAATACCAAGGCAGTAAATAAATATTTGATAGCAGGAATTACCTCACTATAGGTAAAGTATGTGACAAAATAGAGAGGGAGCAAATTGAGAATCAAAAAGAACATTCCATGTCCATTAATTGTATCAGCTTAGTAGAGCTGCATAAAAACTCAAATATTTATTCTTTTAATTTTCTTAGTATAAGTTGCTCTAAAGTATAAGTTTTGAATATGCAAATATCCTAATCTATATATATAAAAGCCTAAGCAACCATTACGACCGAATGATCAGAACGAATGACCCAAATGACTGGAACAACCGGTTGACCAGTCGCTATGACACACACTGACCACCAGGGGGCAGATGTTCAACGCAGGAGCTGCCCCCTGGTGGTCAGTGTGCTCCCACAGCCAACCTCCCAAGGTCAGCCAACCTCTCCCAGTCCCTCCCCATGGCCGGCAAACCTCCTGTGGTCCCTCCCCGCATCTGGCAGGCCCTGGTTGGCAGCTGGCAGGCCCTGATCAGGACAAGGCAAGACGGCCCAATAAGCCCTGATTGCCAGCCAGGCCTAGGGATCCCACCCATGCACGAATTTTGTGCACCAGGCTTCTAGTATGTTAATAAGTATTTGGATCTAAAAACATTTTTTCTAGTGAATGGGACACATGATAGATGGATGAGTCTGTATAAGAGGTTGCTAAGATAATTAGCAAAGCATACTTTTAAAATAATAGTTCCTGATTCCTCCAAGATTTATTCACTTATTCATTTTTCCAAAATCTATTTAATTGATAAGAACAGATACTACACTTGACTTAGCCAAAAGTCTGAGAGATGATAGACTTTTGCATCCATCCATGACTAAGACATTCATTTTGGACTTATTCTGACATAAACAATTATAAAACTTTGAAAAATGAATGAGGACCTGGTAAACAGGTAGTACAGGACAGCGATTCTTGAGAGAAGGAAAACACAGGTAATGTGCTCCAGGTTCACCCTGCCTTCTGCCCTGAGGCATTTCCCTGACTGTGGTGCAGGTAGGCGGAACCCAGCAGAAAACAGAGGTTTGCCTCTGATGAGGCAGAGATCAGTTTAGGTCTGCAGAAATGTTTGAAATTTGTGTAGCAGAGACTGAAAACAAGGGAGCTGACCATATGGAGAGTGCCCAGAAATCTGCATGTGGGTTTTGCTCAAGTCTTTGAACAAGGGCTAGTCTTGTACTGGGTAAAAGTCCCCCAAGGGCCGACACAGAGCAACTTGTACAAAGAGTTGAGAAATAAACAGATGCGAGAGAGGATACAGAGTGCTGGGAGATGGAAGTAACTCTATCCAAAGTGGAAAGAACTTATTGTCTACTGCAAAAATCCAGTGGAAATCCATTGGCATACTTTAGAAGAAAAAGACCACACCATACATTAAGTGTTAGGCACTTGCACTAGCGATATAATCAAAATAGATTCATCTTAACAGCATATATCAATCGAAATTATCCAAACTAAAGCAGAGAGTATAAAAGATTTAAAAAATGTACAGAGACTCAGTAACTTGTGGAACAATATCAACTGATCTAACACATATATAATAGGAGCCTCAGTGGGAAAGGAGATGGAGAATGGAACAAAAATATATTTTAAGAAGTAATGGCCAAAATTTTAATAAATTTGTTTAAAAAATCAACCTAGGGATCCAGTTAGTTCAGTGAATCACAAGTAAGAGAAATACCAAGAAAGCCACATTAGGCAAATAATTGTCAACGGCTGAATATCAAATTTAGAGAAAAAAATCCTGCAACTAGAGGTCAAAAGACACACTTATGTGTGGGAACAAAGATGAGAATAATACCTAATTTCTTATCAGAAATTAATAGAGACCAAAAAACAACAGTATGATAGTTTCAAATAATTAAACAACAATAACAACAATATTTCAACCAGAAATCTATATACAGTAAAAAATGAAAGAATATTTTGGGAGAAGTTTTGTGCTAAACAAAATGCTAAAGGAATTTTTTTCAGGTTGACTCAACAACAATATGGGAACCAGAATCTACAGAAAGGAATGAAGAACATTGGAAATAACTACTTAGGTAAATGTAAGAAACTAACAACAACAACAACAAATGACCTTTCCATTTCTTAATTTCTTTAAAACAACAATTGCTTGTTTAAGATCAAAATATCACATTACCTGTGGGATATAAAATATATGTAGAGGGAAAATATATGACAACAATAACACAAAGGATAGGAAAGGGGTAAATGGAGTTATAGGATAAACTTTTCTGAGGTTCTTCTATTTCATCTGAAGTATTATTTTATTTTTTTAAAATATATTTTTATTGATTTCAGAGAGGAAGGGAGAAGGAGAGAGAGAGAGATAGAAACATCAGTGATGAGAGAGAATCATTGATTGGCTGCTTCCTGCACACCCCACACTGGGGATGGAGTGGCAACCTGGGCATGTGCCCTGACCAGGAATCAAACCATGACCTCATGCTTCATAGGTCGATGATAAACCACTGAGTTATGGTGTCCGGGCACTACAGTATTATTTTAAAGTAGGCAATAATAAGTAAAGGATAAATATTGTAATTACTAGGACAGCTATAACAAAATTATATTGAGATATATAACTAAAAAGTCAATAGGCAAAATAAAATGGAATTCTAAAAACATTCTGTTAATCCAAAAGAAGGGACACAAGAAGAAGAAAGGGACAAAAATCAGAGTGGAGCCGTAACCGGTTTGGCTCAGTGGATAGAGCGTAGGCCTGCGGACTGAAGGGTCCCAGGTTCAATTCCGGTTAAGGGCATGTACCTTGGTTGCAGGCACATCCCCAGCAGGAGGTGTGCAGGAGGCAGCTGAATCAATGTTTCTCTCTCATCGATGTTTCTGACTCTCTGTCTCTCTCTCTTCCTCTCTGTAAAAAATCAATAAAATATATTTTTAAAAAATCAGAGTGGACAATTAGAAACCAAATAAACTTAAACAAACTATGTCACTAATTTCAGTAAATGAAAATGGACTGAATACTCCACTTTAAAGGCAGGGCTTGTCAGACTGAATATAAAAACACAAGACCAACTATGTGCTCTCTAAAAAAGGTGCTCTCCAAATACAAAGGCTCAGATAGAAATAAAAGGTAGAAAAAAAATAAGCCATGCCAATACTAAGCTATTTTAATCTTAGACTCTCAAAAAAGTAGAAATAGACAAGACAGACTTTGTTAATAGATGAGACTTTGTTAATCTCACAAAAGGCATTTACTAAAAACCTATAGTAAATATTATATCTAATGGTGATATATTGAGTGCTTTCTCTCTAAGATTGGGAGTGAAGCAAAGGTATGTGTTCTCACTTTCTTTAAAACATTGTACCAGATGTTCTGCTCAGTGCAATAAGACAAGAATAAAAGGCATGCGGATTGGAAAGGAGAAAGTAAATATATCTTTAGTTGCAGATAACATCTTTGGATTTGTAGAAAATCTTAAGAAATCTACAGAACAACTATCAGAACACATTAAATTTTTAGAAGGTTTCAGAATTCAATTTACTTAATATAAAAAAAATCTTGTAAGAAGAACAGAGTTGAAGCACTTTCTACTACCTGATTTTAAAACAATAAGAAGTACAGCACTGGTATATTGTGATATTGTTGTAATTAAGACAAATAGATCATATGAGTAGAACAGGTAGTCCAGGAAAAAAAATCCACATGCATACAATAATTAAATTTTGAAAAAAGGTGCCGAGCTAATCCAATGGTGAAAGGATGATGCTGGAACAATTGTAGAGAGCAGTGGTTTTCTACCAGAAGCAATTTTCCCCCTCCCCCCACTGCAATGGGGGGCATGCTGCAATGTCTGGTACATTTTTGATGGACACAACTGAGTAGGGGCGCTACTGGCATCTAGTGGGTGGAGGCCAGGAATGCTGCTAAACATCTTACAATGACTTGAACAGTCTCTCACACAAAGTATTTGCTGACCCCACTTATCCAGAGAAATCCTGGAATAAAGATATGGGGGGTGGGGGGAAGGCCCCTATTACCACCTCAAACTATGTATAAAAATAATCTGAAATGACCCATAGACCTAAATGTGAAAATCAAACTATAAAGCTTATGGAAATAAAATAAAAGAGATGATCTCCATGATGTTAGGGCAGGCAAATTTCTTAGGCAGGACAAAAGAAGCACTAATAACTCTTTTAAAAAATGGATGAATTAGTTTTCATCAGAATTAAAAAGTTCTATTCATCAAAAGATATTAATAAGAAGATAATGTAAGGCACAAATTGTGAGAAAATATTTGCAATACATATATGCAACAAAGGACAAGTATCCATAATATAAATATTAATAATGATGATAACCTGATAAAAATATCCAAATACTTAAAACACTTCACAAAAGAACACAGGCATATAAAAAGTGATTAACATAATTGTCATCAGGAAAATGCAAATTAAAACCACAATGAGATACCGCTATACAACCACCAAAAAAAAGCCAAAATTAAAAAAAAGTAATAGCATTTTGACAAAGATGTCATGTTCCATGACAAATGGAGCACTTGACATTACTGGTAGGAGTATAAAGTAGAACCAACACATTGACAAATGGTTTGTAGTTTTTTAATAGACACCTAGCAATTTCACCCCCAAGTAGTTATACAAAAGGTAATAAAAACATATGGCAAAAAAGTAAACAAGAATGTTTATAGAAACTTTATTCAAAATTGCTAAAAATTGAAGATCACCTAAATGCCCATCAATAGGAACTTGTAGATATCCATACAATGGACTAGTTCTTATCAACCAATAAAGAATAAACTTTGGATGTATACAAAAATATGGATACATTGCAGATTGAGTAAAAGAACATAGAAAAGTACATTGTGTCTAATTTTAATTACATAAAGTTTAAGAAAGTTAAAGCTAATCTATAGGGATAAAAATAAGAACAGTGGTTGCCAGCGTGGGAGTGGGTAATGACTAGAAGTAGACACTAGGAACTTTCTAGGGTCATGGGAAAATGCTCTGTATCTTAATAGGGTATTCGCTACATGGGTATGTAAATTTATCAAAACTCACTGAACTATACACTTATGATCTGTGTATTTCACTTTGTGTAGATTTTGCCTCTATTTTAATTTTTATTTATTTATTTTTAAAATATATTTGTATTATTTCAGAGAGGAAGGGAGAGGGAGAGATAGAAACATCAATCATGAGAGAGAATCATTGATCGGCTGTGTCCTGCATGTCCCACACTGGGGATCGAGCCCACAACCCAGGCATGTGCCTTAACCGGGAATTGAACTGTGACCTCCTGGTTCATAGTTTGATGCTCAACCACTGAGACACATTGGTGGGCTACCTCTATTTTTTTTTTTAAAAAAACAAGCTTAGAGAACATTATTGATGTACTACTATGTTCCATGGACTGTTGTAGGCAGTAGTAATACAGCATAAATAAAAGAGGTAAAAATATGACTTTATTAAGCTTATGTTTATATGATAGTGTGAAAGAAGAGCTAAAATCAAATGCAAATATGGTCTCTCGTAGTGAAAATTGCTATGAAAAATATAAGAAAGTGATGGGGATTTAAAGTGACAGTTGGTATTAGGAAATACTACTTTAATTAGGGGAACCAGGGATGTAGTAAAGTTGTATAATACTCAATGTTGATGTAATTATGGTAAAAAGGTATATTTAAGTAAATCATTTTGAAATTAACATGGCAATATGTAGCAAGAATTATATTATAGTTGTTCATACCTAAACACAATAATAATAATTCCATTTCTTAGAATTTAAGAAAAAATTTAAAATATATAAAGCTTCATGTATGAAAAAATTTAAAATATATAAAGCTTCATGAATTTAAGAAAAAAACTAAAATATATAAAGCTTCATTAGAAATGAAAATTAAGCTCATATTACATCCAGCTTGCTCCTAGACTTTTGTTATGTGAACTAGTAAGTAGTGCCTACTCTTATGTCTTTGCTTTTGCATAAGCTAGGGGAAGGAGCTTCTGCCATTTTCAATGGAAGGAACCGACTAACACAACAAGACTGCTGTTTCAAGAAGCTTCCCAGCCACACTCTGGGAAGAGTTTGCAGGAGGTATTCAATGACCTTACAAAGCAGTAGGAGTTTAATAGACCTTTTGGAAGAATGAAAAACTGAAGATACTCATTCTCATCTTAAAATCTATTGGGAAAAAGCAGATGGATTCAGCAATCTCTTATAATTGCTTACTTGGCTAAATCACTAAGGACCACAGGGATTGGCTATTTTATGACATTAAAAGAACAACAGGAGGTATTACCTAAATTCCAGAAAAGAAGAATGCCCATAGGTTCTTAGGGCCCAGCAAGAAAGAGGTCATATTCGCTCTATTAGTCTTCAGTAGTTAAAAGTTGTATGCTTTGTGCCTTCTGTTAGTATCAGCGATTTTATAGCTTCTACACAAGGAGATTTTCCATAGTCTCTGCAAAATGAATTTAGGATCCCAAATGTTCATCTTTTAATTTGGGTCTTTTCAGGGAAGAAAAGTAGCTATTTTATAACAGTGATTCCCAAGAAGAGTTCAATCTGAAACTGCTGATTTGGAAGGTCTGAAAGACTAGAAGCCATGCCATAGGGCAGAGGTTAGAAGAAGACATCCTACAGAGAAACCATTAAGTTAGGCTACCCTACTTTTTAGTTTTAACAAGAGAGCACTCAGATTGATGCAGGCTAAACAATGACCCAGTGACATACTGAATCATCAAGGGAGATGTCAGGAGGCTAAGCATACAGAAGGGCAATCCACTAGAGTCTCCTTACCTACCAGTACTGTGTGTCCTTCAAAGACACACACACACACACACACACACACACACACACACACAATGAATACACAATGAATAAAAATATTTGAAAAATAAAGAAAAAAGATACTCATGAGTTACTAAAACAATTTTTGGGAATATCTTATCATATTTCCTTCCTGTATAATCACCTATACATATAAACACAGTATACACACAGGTTAGCATTGTACCTTGTTCAAGATTATAAGTATTTTCCCATGTTTTTCATAATCTCTGTAATACACATTTATCAATGAAAGTAATTCATATATTTTACATGAGACCGAATAAAAGCTTCTACTCCAGTGATTCTCATCCTTCACATGCTCCAGGATAACATGGTCGATCGAGATCGCTGTCCAGGCCTTACTGTCAGAAATTCAGATTTGGTTAGGAGGAAGACCCAAGCATCAGCATTAAAAAGCAAGCAAGCAAACAAACAAACAACAAAGAAACAAACAAAACAACCTAGATTAATCTAATTTGTCCAGGATTGAGAATCACTGATATGTCCCCCAAATACACATCCTCAAAATTTACTATACAGCATTAGGGTTCATGAATTCTTTGGATTCAAGGGCCCCAGGCTATCCTTTAGTTTACATAACTCAATTTACATAATTATTACCTAACTTTTAAATAGACGTTTCACTATTTCCCTATTATAAATAGTGCAGCTGTGTACATGTGGATGCATATAACATTTTTCAGAATTGGGATTCCTGGGTCAAAGTACATGAGAATGTCATGGCTCTTTCTACAGATAGCCAAATTACCTCACCTTGGGGGTCTTCTTGCCACATTCTCTTTTCCTCTTGTATATGTACACTAGAGGTCTGGTGCACGAATTCGTGCACTAGTGGGGTCCCTCAGCCTAAAGTGTGGGATCAGACCAAAACCAGCTCTCTGACATCCCCTGAGGGGTCCTGGATTGCGAGAGGGTGCAGGCCAGGCCGAGGGACCCCACCAGTGCACCATCGGGGTCGGGGTGGGATGCAGGAGGTTGGTCAGCTGAGGAGGGACCACAGGAGGGCTCCAGGGCATGTCTGGCCCGTCTTGCTCAGTCCTGATCGGCCGGACCCCAGCAGCAAGCTAACCTACTGGTCAGAGCGTCTTCCCCCTGGTGGTCAGTGCACATCATAGCGAGCTGTTGAGTGGCCTTAGCATATCATTAGCATATTATGCTTTGATTGGTTAAACGGACCACCAGACACTTAGCATATTAGGCTTTTATTATATAGGCTAGGATATCAGTACTCAGGCAAAGATTCAAGGGGACCATCTGCAGCTCTCTGGAGCTCTCTCTCTCCTGTCCAGCTTTCACCTCTCCAGTACTCTTCCCCACAAATTCTATCTATTGTGACCTCTCCAACTTCAACTTCTGATTCTCCATCTCAGGAAGGCCAAAGGGCTCTGTTTGGGGATCCTTCTCTTTGTGCAACATACATCGTGGAAGCTGTCTCTGGGCAGTAATTTGGTGCAATAGTGCTTGTTTTCCTCCTCTTGGAATCACAGTCCTGAGATGCTTCTTGTCCAGTGTCAGCAAACCATAGTTTCATGTATTTTTTTCTGTTTTCCTAGTTGTTTAAGGTAGATAAGGTAAATCTGGGTTTTCTCTTATTCCATCTTGGCTGGAAGCAAAAGTGTGTCCCATTTATATTTAATGCAATTACTAATATGTTTGAATTTATCTCTAATTTATTCCGTGCTTTCTATTCATTCTTCTTTTTCCTGTTCTTGATAATGGTTTTCACACTGTCTTCCGGGAAGCCCTAGAAGTTCTCAGAGACCTTTGTCAGTGTGTTTCAGGTTGTGTATACATGTAGGTAGATGGCCCCATAATATATATGATTTGTAAGAAGAGCACACTGAATATAAAAAATTGAAAACCAATTAACCAAGGTAATTCATGATGAATTATCTAGTTAATTAGACAGCCAATTCTGTTTGTCCATGTAATAGTTGCTGAACACATGGATACCAGGGACAATGCCAATCTGTGTTAGTTCTTTCAGGCAGCTCATCTCCAAGTTAGGCTGCAAGGTTTATTCTAACAATTAAATTTTTCTTTAGTGTATTATCATATTGGGTTACAGTCATCATATTCTCCCCTATATTGAATTATTTTATAGATCTATTTCTGTCTTCTTAACTAAACTTGAAGGACAAGAAGGTAAAGATTTAGGTATTAGCATACGGTAGGTGCTAGAGAAATAGAGGGTGTCCCAAAAATGTACACACACATTTTGATAATTATAAAGGCAGTATTTATTAAAATACATTTCATTTTCAAAATTGAGCTATCAGCTGCTAAAGTGTGTATACATTTTTTTGGGGGGGACATCCTGTATTTAATTGAATTACACAGAACTATGAAAATCAAGTTGTAGAAATATTGTCAAAAGGAAAAGCTTACAGATCTTGCCTACATTTTCTAGGCAAAACATTGACCCTGCCTTTCTTGTTTTTTTTAACCACAGTGGTCTCATGAAAAATAGGGATTTATGATATTAATATGACTGCATCTGTATCATCTCTGTTATAATCTCATATTACAAGTAATATGATATCTCAACCTCCTTATTTGAGATTATAAATCTGTTATTTAGATGAACATTGATTTCCCTTTTCATAAATTCAGCCTATGCTTATCAAATATGCTGGGGGAGGGGTTCTTACCAACTCTGCTCTGTGCCCTGGTCCTCCCAGCCCAGCCACACAGATGGGGAGAAGGCTTCCTAGAATACTAATGACTTACCCTTTGATGAGTAAGACCATTTAAGAACTCATGCCCTACTGTACTGCTGTCTTTAGAGACTAGTACTAGCAAATCAATCTTGATTAAGAATGTCAAATAAAAATGAGGTGCAGTTGTGAGTTCAGCAGCTAAGTGCTTTTCTTACTAATGAGAATAAATTCCCAGTTGTTTCTCAGGACTCTTGAGCATAAAATACATGAGTCAGAAGTCTTTATTTGCTACCGCCATCACTCAGCTGAGCCCTCAGAGATGGGCTACAGTTTAAAGGGGAAACCGAAGAACACCTCCCACCACTCTATTTCTGTGGGCCAACCTGAGCCTTACACTGTGGATCAAGCCCTAGATTCAGTCTGAGCAGGTCCTGGGTAAAATGCAGGTGGCTCTGAGCTAAACTAGAGTTGGCATTGGATTCATGGTTTGGCTATATCACTTACTGGCTCTTTGACATGGGCTAATTTATTACTTTCACTTGATTTTTAAAAATAAACTTGAAATCTAAAAATAAATATAATAATATTCTACCTGTTTTACCAGACTAGTATGATGATCCACGAGATAATACCTCATCATGTTTCCTGGTATCTGAGGGCTAAGCAATGGAAATTTCTTTTTATGATTCTGACTCCTTACATCCCCAACTATATCTGCCCCTTGTCCTATCCTTTTATTGTTCCATACCTACCATAAGTGGGTTGGGGGTAGAGGGGACGAAGAATGATTTAAGTAGGCATATAAGTCAATGAATGATGAAGTGTTAGTCACTCCATCAAGCTAAATTCTTTAAGCAACTTGAGCCAGCATTCTTTTATGCATTTGCTAAATATTTACTAACTGCCTACTAGTAAAAATATATTCAATAATTGTGTGTGTGTGTGTGTGTGTGTGTGTGTGTGTGTGTTTGGTAGGAGTGAGTAAAAAATGATTAAATATAAATCCAATGTATCTAGAGTCCTGGTGTTAGCAGTGATGGCACGGCTGAGTGAGGCCATGTGGAAATGCTACAGCAGTTAGCCTAAAGAAAGGTTACAGCAAAAACAACAAAGCATTTGTTAGAACAACAGAGTATTTATCAAATTGACGTCATGCTCAAGGCAAAAGCATGCTGGAGTAATGAATGACAGCCCATCGATCAAAGTTCGTTCCACATCCAGGGTTGGAGGGAGAAAAGTTTCAGGCCCCTCCCTTTACTTTATATCAGACCTGCCTCTTCTGCCCACCCTCTTCTTAGCTCGCCTACCTACTTGTCCTCTGAAAAACGAAGAGTTGCAACCTAATTTCCAATGGTCTTTTAAGGGATGCATCTGTGTTCTACTTCTTGTTTCCTGCTTGAAACTGATGAGTGGGTCTAAATGGGCCTGGCTCTTTGGGGCTGGCTAGACAAACCAGACTCCATTTCTATATCTGCAACACACTCACCTCTTTGGATTAATTTTCAGACCTAGTTATTTCTTTCCCCTTCAGTCCCTCAACCTCCTTATTTTTTATAGTTAACTCTAAGTGGTGAGATCCTAAGATTTAGATTTGGGTGAACTAGCATCTTGCAGTCTTTGAGCCTAAGTGGTGTGGAATCCATCTTTTAGCTTGGATTCCACACCACTAAATGGTGTGGAATTCGGGTGTGTGGTATAGAGCCGAATGCCAAATGGCTCTCAGTTATATATCATCTAAATTATAAAAATCTGGCCTTAGGAACAGAAAATACATTAACTGCCGGAATGTTTGAGGTGGAAAAGTCCTTGGATATCATTTGGTCCATTGTTCTTCACCCCTTAGGGCCTTGAACACTTTGGAAATCTCACAAAAGCTATACCAACAAAATTTTTCATTCCTTGCCCTTCAGAACTGATCTTATGTAATCCCACCTCTGTACAAATCTTGAAATCAATTTCAGGTTTGTTCACTCACACATACTTGTTGATCATTACCAGTGTGCCCACTATTTTGCTAGTCCCATGGAATAGCAGGATAAATAACTTCTACTTTCTATCCTCAGTGAGAGGAACATTTAAGTGAATTACTAAGGTGAAAAAGACAGTAAGTGGCAATATGGGGTCTTCTAACTCCAAATTCAGTCTTTAAGGTAGACAAGGCCTGGAACCAGGAGAGTTCCAGCAGATAGTATTTTACCAGATAAAATAAAACTTGGGGGAAATATCAGCAAAAAATCTAGGCCTGGACATGGGGAGAATTTTTGTGTGGGGGCGGGATGTATCCCACTTGGAAGGTATATGCACTCTAAAACTGATGTGGTGATGGTTGCACTACTTAGTAAAGTTGCTAAAAATCATTGAATTGTACATTTGCATTAGGTAAATTTTATAATATGAAAAATATAACTCAGTAAATGTATTACAATATGTTTTTGAGTTGTGACATGAAAAGAATTTGGAAGTTGTCACTCCCATCCTCACAATAAGAAAAACACCTAACAAGCCAAAAACCAATGACTTTTCTTATAGCCATCAAAGAACTGAACTTACAGAGCAGATTGCCACCCCCAAATCTGAAGAGATGGGTAAATGCAGAGAATCACAACTGAGATCAGTTTACCGGAAGCAGAAGCCACTGGAGCCATAAACAGTAGACACGCTTGCATAGTAATTTTGATACATTTCTGGATACTGGGTATGGATTACTAGCTGTGCTAAAAACTCCTAGGGACTGGGCATTAGAGAACTTCACACTTTCATGGGTTTTACCTCCAGGAATCTCACCAGATTCTGACCTTGAAGATGAGAGAAAAATTTCCTCTGTGTTTAGAGCAGAGGGAGGGGGAAAGTAACTTTTTTGAAATATGCCCAGAGTTCCTCCACAATAAAAGCCTGCCTTTCAAGGGACACGATATCACCAGAGTCTTCGCTGACCTAAAGGAGGGGAATTTTGCCAGATCCAGCCCCTACTAACCTTCCTATCATTGGTAAGAGGAGGAGAATAAAAAAGCTTAGAAGCATCACTGAAGCCCAGAGACTTGGGCCCACTAAAAAAATGAGATTTAAATATTTATATCTACATATCTATATCTATATCTATATTTATATATCTATATATCTTTATTGATTTTTAGAGAAAGGGAAGGGAGAGGGATAGATAGAAACATCAAAGAGAGAGACACATCATTGATTGGCTGCCTCCTGCAGGGGTACTGGATATTGAGCCCACAACCCAGGCCTGTGCCCTGACTGGGAATCAAACCATGACCTCTCGGTTCCTAGGTTGATGCTCAACCACTGAGCCACACCAACTGGGCAATGAGGTTTTTATTATAAGACTAGAGCCTCAGTGCATGGATTCGTGCACCTGTGGGGTCCCTTGGTGTGGCCTACGGGGATCCAGGGAGGAGCCGCTCCCGCTCATCCTGACCCTGCTCATCCTGGTCAGCTGAGTGGTGCTCCTGCTGTGGGAGTGCACTGACCACCAGGGGGCAGCTCCTCCATTGAGCATCTGCCCCTTGGTGGTCAATGCATGTCATAGCGAGTGGTTGAGTGGTCTTAGCATATCATTAGCATATTACGCTATGATTGATTGAATGGCCGACAGACACTTAGCATATTAGGCTTTTATTATATAGGATTACATCACATCAACAGAACTCCAGTATAATATCAGTGGATTACAACTGAGAGAACTACAGGATACAGACTCAGGGTAAGGAGTTCTTAGTTAAGCACAAAGACAAAGGGGAGTGAAAAACAACAAAAAGAGGAAACTGAAGCCTCTGGCACCTACAGCTACAGTAAATATTAAACACAGCCTGTCTCCTGGAAAGATTATCATAAAACTTCACACCAAAAGTCCAATTGCTTCTGTTCCTGTTTCCCAATTCATCAGGCCTGGCTTTCACCAGGAATTGCCAGTCATGCTAAACGACAAGGGAAAACACATCCTGGAGACAAAGCAAGAAACGAAACCAGACTCAGATATGGCACCAATTTTGGAATTATTGGATAGAGAATTTAAAGTAACTATGATTAATATATTAAAGCCTCTAATGAAAAAGGAGGTAATATGTAAGAACAAATGAATAATATAAGTGGAGAGATGGAAGCTCTAAGAATAAAAAGTAAATGCTAGAGAACAAACACTGTGAAAGAAAGAAAGAGTGACTTTAATGGGCTCATTAGGAGACTGGACACCGACGGGAAAAATCAGTGACCTTGACAGTCAGTAGAGATTTCCTAGCATGAAATGCAGACAGAGAAAAAGCATGTGTCTTGGAAGCAGAGTATCCAAGAATTGGGGGACAATTAGAAAAAGGGTAATATATATGCAATGGGAATATGGGGAGGAAAGGAAAGAGAAAAGGGAACAGAAGAAATGTTTGAGGTGATAATGGATGCAAATTTTTCAAAATTAATGACAGAGAACAAATCGTAGGACCAGAAATTTCCTAGAATACCAAACAAGATAAATATTTAAAAATGACTGCATCTAAATATATCATATTCAAACTTCAAAATCAAAGAAAATCTTGAGAGAAGCCAGAGCAAATCACATTTTGTCTATGGCAACAAGGATAAGAATGACATCAGACTTCTAGTCAGGAACCATGCAAATAAATGAGAGTGAGTGAAATATTTAGTGCTTAAAGCAAAACTAGCAATATAAAAAAATCTGTGAAATCATCATTCATTCTCAAACAAAAACTGTGGGAATTCACCAGTACACCTACACTGTAGGACTTATTTAGAGTTCTTCAGAGAGGTGAAATAGTATAGGTCAGAAATTCAGACCTACATATAGAAATGAAGAACATCAGAGAAGGAAGAAAGGAAGGGAAAGTAACATAGTTTATGTTTCTAATTCTTTTTTAAAACTGAAGTATAATTGAGATAGGAGTTTCTAATACTTAATTGATCTAATCAGTTACTGTTTATTCAAAGCAATGACAGCAACAATGTTCTGGGTGATTATAACATATGGAAAAGTGAAATGAATGACAGTAATATTATCAGGAATGGGAGAAAAGAATTGGGGATACCCTGTTATAAGGTACCTACACTACCATGAAGTGATAATGTGTGACTTAAAAGTAGAATTAGATCACTTGTAAATGTATATTGCAAACTCTAGGGCAACCTCTAAAGAAATTTTCAAGAAGTATAACTGATATGGTAAAAAAGGAGATAAAATAAAATAATATACAATGCTCAATTAAAACCACTGAGGGCAGAAAAAGAGAAGAAAAACAAAGAAGAGTGAAAAGAATAGAAAGAGTTACAAACATGATAGATATTAATCCAACTATATCATTAATCACTTAAAATGTCAACAGCATAAACACACCAATCACAAGACAGATTGTTAAAATAGATTTTAAAAATACCAACTATATGTTGTCTACAAGAAACCCACTTTAGATATAAATACACAGATAGATTAAAAGTAAAGGAATGGAAAATTGTGCGAACACTAATCAAATGAAAGCTGCTTCAGACAAAGCAGACTTCAGAACAGGAAATATTTTCAGAAGGGTATTGTATGATGATGAAGGGGCCAAATCTACAAGAAGGCATCTCAATCCTTAATGTGTATGCAGCTAACAACACATCTCAAAATACATGAGGCAAAAACTAATAGAATTAATTGCAAGGAGAAAAGGGGGTTGGAGACTTCAATACACCTCTCTCAGTAACTGACAGATCCTATAGGCAGAAAAGCAATAAGAACATAGTTGAACTCAACAGCATCATCAATCAACTGGATAAAATTGACATTTATGGAAGACTTCATACAAAAACAGGCCACACATTCTTCTCCAACTCACATGGAACATTCATCAAGATAAACTGCATTCTGAACGATAAGACATATCTTAAAAAACTTAAAAAAAATCATACAATGTATGCTCTCAGACCACAATGGAATTAAACTAGAAATTAATAAAAGAAATACAGATAGAAAATCCTAAATAATTGGAGATTAAACAACATAATAAGAGGATAAAGAATTTGCAAAGCAAATTTAAAAATTATTTAAAACTAAATATCAAAATTTGTGGGGATGCAGCAAAAGCAGTACTTATAGGGAAATTTATGGCACTGAATGAATATATTAAAAAAAGAATGAAGCTCTAAAATGAATAATCTAAATTTCCACCTTAGGAAACTAGAGTAAGGAGAGCAGGTAAGTGAAAACAAGCAGAAGAAAAGAAAAAAAATAGAAGAAATCGATGAAGTTGAAAACCCAAAATCAAAGAAACCAAAAACTGCTTCTTTGAAAAGATTAACATTAATAAACCTAATCAATCTAACCAAGAAAAAAGAGAGACAACACCAATAAGCATGTAAAAAGATGCTCAACATAATATGTCTCACGGAATTGCAATATCAAACAGAACAACTATGACCATGTGTTTTAAAGGTATCTTAGTGAAACAAAACTGCAACCTTGTTAGAGAAAAGGCCTACTCAGAACACTGTTAAGCGATTCTTTAACTGGTATTTCAGAGCAGACAACTATAAACACCTGGAACAAGAATAATAATGGGAAAGTCTTCCCCTTCCTCTCACAGAACCACCAAGAGCTTAATAACTGTATATAAACCTACTCAATGTCCTTCATAGCTCTCTCTTTTCCCTGGGCTTCATTGAAGAGATTTGGAGGACATTTATCAGATCTTGAGATTTAACCAGCCATTAAGATAGATCATGGTGCCTGAGGAATTAAAGAGTAAAGTGTGAAATGGGGATTGTAAGCACAGCTTCAATCTGGGGGCTGGCACTCCAATCAGCATTATGAGGCATCTTCACAGACATGGCCACAAGAAATCTACACAGAATTGAAATATGAGCAAACAGGTTTGCAGGCAGCCAAATTGCACCTGGCAGGTGTAAAAATGGGTAGCAAGATCTCTACCTGTGGTGGTTTCAAAAATATTTTCCAGAAATTCTTCAACACTCCTCCCTCCAAAAGGTGGAGCCCAATTCTCTTCCTTTTGAGTATGAACTGTATGTAGTAACTCATTTCTGACTAATAGTATATGACAGATGTGTTATTGTGTTACTTCTGAGACCAGGTCATAAATAGCATGGTGGCTTCCCCCTTTCTCTCTGCCTCTCAAATCTAAATACAAGATTCTTTATCTGTGGGAAGGTAGCTTCCATGTCCTGAAGGCACTTAAGCAGTATGAGAGGCCCATGTGACAATGAATGGATTCCTTATGCTAATAAGTATGTGAGTGAACCATTTTGGAAGTAAACTCTCCAGCCCCAGTCAAACCTTCAGATGACAGGAGCTCTGGCTACCATCTGGATTTTCAGCCTCATAAGCAACTCTGAGCTAATCTGCTCTTGATTCTGATATTCTTGCCTAAGAAGATAAAGCTCAATTTTATAGAAAGTCACAGCAGAACCTTCATAATTTGATTTTTACCCCCCCCCCCGTTTTCTTCTTCATACAGCCTTTCTAATCATACAGATCTGCTTTCTGTTCTCTCACCATATGATTTTTCCTCACACCTAGCATATGCTCTGTTCTCTGTCTGTAGGTATCTACTCATCTTGCTTCAACTCTGTCCATTTGGTGAACTCTTGCTTACTACTTATGCTTCAGATCAGTGTTGCCCTCTCTGTGACATTTTTTTTTCTGTTTTCTTCAGGAAGATTTAAGGGATCTTTCCTCATATTTTTAGGGATCCTTGTACATACCTCTCTTACTATACTCAACATAAGGTAAATACTCATGCCCTTGCCTTTCTACCCATCAGTATAGGGACTGATGTATCTTTTCTTTTCCTTCTTTTTTACAATCCAGCACCTACTATAGCATAAAGTAAATAGAGGTGTGGCATGTTTAAATTCAATAACTAAATGAATAAATATAGTGCTAGTGAACTCTTGCCATTCAAATAGCAAATATTGAAAAATTGGAAGTCAAACTCAATTGCTTTACCATGAAAAAACAGGTTGAAGCACTTTATATGTGACATGCATAATGCTTGGTATTTCTCTCTATACTATCTTATTAAATCTTCATAATAATTATTGAGAAGGCATAGTTTTTATTATCTTCACTTGCCAGGATTCAAACCCAGATCTATCTCCAATCCAAAGACTCTCCCTCCACATTCCCACAGCATGATTTCAGCAATAATAACAACTGTATCAGGGAAAATTCTTTAGGAACTTAGAAGCATGAATTGGGCCATTTCCTACTACATTCTAGAAGAATATTTTTCAGGGTTTGTTTTATAAACATTTCAATAAACCTTCATGCAAAATAGCACTTAATAAACATTCATGTCCAGACCAGTTTTCTCCTTCTGTTGTGGGATCTTGAGTTGCAAAGCCCTTTATGACAACCATACTGGTGAGCCAGTAACTCAAAGGATGGTAATTATTAGAATCATCAGAAGGTGTTCTCAGCCCTAATGAAACCTTTTCCTTGGGGAAGCTCTTGGTGGTAGTTATCACACAAATTATTTCTCAGGAGCCCACGGCAGATTGACTAGACCAATTTTAAATTAAACTGCAGGGCTTTCCAAGCGGTAGAAAAGTGAAAGGCATTTTTTAAAGAGAGTAGTTTCCTATCTAATAAATAACTACCTGCCATGGTGTGAAATTTAATAGTAGTTGTGGCATTGTACATCAAAAAGTAAATTGCAGTGTACGAAGTTAACAAATTCTCGGTGTGAATGCTGCCAGCTTATGCTTCCCCAGAAGCATCGAGCGGTGGCAGATCATAAGAAAAGACGACCTCAGCTGCTGATTCCATAGTTGATTGTGGATACATCTAAAATAAGGCTAGTCGCCTTAGCAAGAATTATGAGTGAGGTCTCTGTTTTGGTTTTCTCTACATTTATGTGTACCAGCATGTTACTGATAGACATTAATGTGAAATTTAATGAGAAAATCATAGCCAAGGCTTCTGTGAATGTAATTGATACCCCTCATAGCTTATTTTGTGGGTGTGCCTTTAATGGGCCCTAATCCTATGTAATAATAGAGAAACATGGTAATTAACCATAACTTCACTACCCTTCCCATTGGCTAATCAGCGAGATATGCAAATTAACTGCCAACTAAGATGGCAGCCGGCAGCCAGGCAGCTTGAAGCGAACAGGAGGCTTGCTTGCTTCAGTGACGGAGGAAGCCAACCTTCCCTGCCTGCTGCTGCTGGGCTCTGAGCTTGAACTCTAAGAAACATTGTTACAATTAGAGAAGCTAAAAAAACCCCCAGAAACCTGCTTTCAGCCAGCCGGGCCTCAGAGCTGGAGTTGAAACAGTGTTTCGATTATAGAACCCAAACAAACCAGATACCTGCTTTCAGCAGCTGAGGTCTCAGAGCTGGAGCCGAGCCTCAGAGAGAAAGCCGGCTCTCAGTTCCAGTGACAGCCATAGAAGGTAAATAAATCCCAGAATAAAAGAAAAAAAGGACAGGTTGGGAGCTTCAGTTGCCCGCCAGCCTGAAAACGGCCCTCAGCCCCTCACCCAGACTGGCCAGGCACCCCAGTGGGGACCCCCACCCTGAAGGGGGTGTGACCAGCTGCAAACAGCCATCATCCCCTCATCCAGGCTGGCCAGGCACCCCAGTGTGGACCCCTACCCTGAAGGGGGTATGACCAGCTGCAAACAGACATCATCCCCTCACCCAGGCTGGCCAGGCACCCAGTGGGGACCCCCACCCTGATCCAGGACACCTTCAGGGAAAACCAGCCGGCCCCCACCCATGCACCAGGCCTCTATCCTATATAGTAAAAGGGTAATATGCCTCGTGGAGCGGCGAGGCCTCACTGCCCCTGTGTCAAGCAGAGCGCGAGGCCTCCCAGAACCCGGGATCAGCAGAGCCACGAGGCCTCACAGCACTGGGATCAGCGGAGCCGCGAGGCCTCCTGGCCCCTGGAGCAGCGTGACAGGGGGCAGAGCCCAAACCCCCTGATCGCCCTGCGGCTCTGTGTGTGACGGGGACGGGGCCACAACCTCCCTATCCGCCCTGCTCTGTTCGTGACAGGGGAAGGCGCCCCAACCCCCTGATTGGCCCTGCTCTGTGCCTGATAGGGGGGAGCTCCCCAACCCCCTGATCAGCCCTGCTCTGTGTGTGACAGGGTGTGGTGCCCCAACCCCCCCATGGGCCCTGCTCTGTGTGTGACGGGGTGGAGCCGCAACCTCCCCAATGGCCCTGCCCTGAGTGTGACAGGGGGGAGTGCCCCAACTCCCTGATTGGCCCTGCTCTGTGGGTGACAGGGGGCGGCACCCTAAACCCCTGATGGGCCCTGCTCTGTGTGTGACAGGGGGCGGTGCCCCAACTCCCCTATCGGCCCTACTCTATGCATGACAGGGGGCAGCTCCCCAACCCCCTGATCAGCCCTGCTCTGTGTGTGACAGGGTACGGAGCCCCAACCCCCCTGATGGGCCCTGCTCTGTGCGTGACAGGGGGCAGTGCCCCAACCCCCTGATCAGCCCATGCTCTGTGCGTGACAGGGGGTGGCGCGGCAACCTCCCCATCGACCCTGCCTTGAGTGTGACAGGGGGTGGCGCCCCAACCCTCCAATCGGCCCTGCTCTGAGCCTGACCAGGGGCTGCACCTAGGGATTGGGCCTGCCCTCTGCCACCCGGGAGCGGGCCTAAGCCAGCATGTTGTTATCTCCGGAGGGTCCCAGACTGTGAGAGAGCACAAGTGGGGTGAGGAACATCCCCCGCCCCCGCCAGTGCACAAATTTTTGTGCACCGGGCCTCTAGTATATCATAAAAATGTATTGATATGATGATTTCAAAACGCTATGATTTCCTTGAGGGCAGAGACTGTGCTTTAATATTTCTGTTTTCTTAATGTTTGAATGAATGAATGAAATAATGGAACATGTGTCATCACATTTTGGACCACATTTGGTAAATATTTTTGTTTGCCTGCCTCGCACCCTTTCCCTCTTCTTCTGGTAATGTCACTTTCATTATTCCATAGGAAACCACACCTTCTCTGCTCTCAATTCACACAGTTTTGGGCATGGAATGGGGTGGAAAGATGACTTTAACTCCAACTTTAAAGCCTATCAAAACGGTATATTCCCTTCTTTTGGCCCGTGGATAGGCATATATACAAAATTGGTTCAATTAGAGTGAATCTTGAAACATTTGCTGGACTCACTGGGAAAATGTGCACCTATTCCAAAAATTGGGCACCAATTTCAGCTCTATCATGGCCTTCTCATTTACATGAGCCCAGTAAGTTCCCAATTATTTGACCAGTTTGAGTTGAGTTTGTCTTTGATTCCTGTTTTATTTACTCCAAGGTTTTATAAATCTTTCAGATTAGATTCCAGCGTAGTACTATGATACTAAGAATAATGGGGGGGGGGGGTGAGGTGGGAGGGGGCGCTAATTAGCCTTAGCCATATTTCCCCCCCACAAATTTTGTGTTTGCCAAATGCATTGAAAAACAAATAAATGAATATGTAGGTAAGTAGATAGCTGGATGGATAGATGATAGATGATAGATAGATAGATAGATAGATAGATAGATAGATAGATAGATAGATTTTTAAAAAGTCCTAAAACATGGACCCTAAAAGTTAACCACTTACCCACGTCCTCCTGCATCTATCTCATTCCATATGGAGCTCTTAGGAATGAGGTTATCTTCTTACCTCAACATAACACTGAAATACTAAGTCAATATCTTGAACTACTCATTACACATGGCCCAGCATTTCCTAGGTCAGTAAGCCAGGTTACATATTCTACTGGCCAGGGAATGAATGGCTGACACTTCTTAGGGCTTATCTGAACTCCATCCTTGACTATACTTTGAGTATTTACTCATTTTTGATGCTGAACTTCCTCATTAGATATGGGGAAGATTTATTTGTTTTAGGTATAACAAGAAACAGAAGGCTGAATAAGACAGACCTTTTGGTGTTAAAATCCAGAGGTGATTTCATTTTTATTATTTTATTAAGGCATGTGAACAAAGTATAAAATACTGAAGACCTTGGTGAAAAACCTCCAGGCTTTGCCTCAAAATTAACTAGATATTGTAGAATACAGTTATAACTAGTGATATTATGTTTCAGCATTTAAAGAGAATGACTGAGGAAATATAATGCAGTGCTGAGGGGAAGAAATACAGGCTGGTTTTAAATGCGATGAAGGATTTTGGGTCAAGCTTGACTGGAGACGTAATCAACAGAAGAAGCACAAGAAAAAGCTAGAAGATCCCTACATTGGTCAGTATCAGGTTTAGAAAATACCTAATTTTAGGATTTACAGCCATGAATCCTTTATTGTAATATACTCAAAACAAGGTTTGATTACCACCCTTCTAGTAACAGCATAGCTAGGGAAATTAGAAGACATAAAACCCTGGTTTCTGTAAAGTGAAAATAAAAATTTCATCATATGGTTACTTGGTTGTTAAAATAAGTGATACACTGATCATCATTATAGTTAAAGTAACTTTACTTGGTATCTAATATAGGCCAAGCACTGTGCTAAGAGCTGGCATATGATCTCATTTAGTTCTCAAGACAACCCACTAAAGTAGGCTATTATTATTTACATTTTAAAGAAAGGAGAAATGGGGTGGGCGAAAGGGGTTACACAGAGAGTTGATATCCCTACCCTAAGTTCCACAGCCAGTAAGTGACAAAACAGGCTTTTCACGGAGGCAATCTATGGCAGAATTTGGGAAGGATTTTTAAGAATGCCTATTTTCTCCCAGAGCAGACTGTAACAACTTAATAAATCAGAACTGAAACTGAATCATGCGCACATTCAAACTAGGGAAGATAACTGAAGATTACCCAAATGGGAATAAAATGTAGTTCCTGGCCTAATTTTCATAAATGTAGTGTTGATTCAAGATCTAGGTGCCTTGCTCTAGATCCAATGCTAGATCCATTTTTGTTCCTTAATCTTTGTTGGCTTTCTGCCTGACTCTCTAAAATGGTAGCTCCCTCATCTCCTGCTTCTTCAGTTTGAGGCAGAATTGGGAGTGAATTTATACAGCAACATTTATTTAACATTTTCTGAGTTTCTTAAACTATGATGTCTACAAAAGGCACCATTTTGAATTACCAGTTTACTGTGATTCTCTCTGCATCCAGCAAAAGAGCCTGGACACTGGGTACTGAATGCATGTTTGCATGAACTTAGACTCACCCAAAGCCTTTCCTGTTGCACGGGCATACAAAAGATGGCCTAGACCTGTAGACCAAAACCTCTTGAGGTCCTAAAGCTTTTAAAGCAGTGGTTCTCAACCTGTGGGTCGTGACCCATTTGGGGGTGGAACGACCCTTTCACAGGGGTCGCCTAAGACCATCGGAAAACACATATATAATTACATATTGTTTTTACTATGTTTCGCTTATGCTTCAATTATGTTCAATTTGTAACAATGAAAATACATCCTGCATATCAGATATTTACATTACGATTCATAACAGTAGCAAAATTACAGTTATGAAGTAGCAACAAAAATAATTTCATGGTTGGGGGTCACCACAACATGAAGAACCGTATTAAGGGTCGCAGCATTAGGAAGATTGAGAACCACTGTTTTAAAGTATTAAACAGAAGACTAACAAGGGAGAAGTAGCCATACTAGGTCATAAACATGTTATAAAATAACAAAACTTAAACTAAAATTGTAACTAAACTAATAATACTGAAATATGAATAAATAGACAAATCAATGGAACAGAACACAAAGTCCAGAAATAGACACAAATAAATTAAATAATTTAGTGGATTATAAAGATGCTCAACCCACAGGGAAAAGATGAAGTATTCAAAGAAATAGCTGTAGAGGAAATGGGTAGCTGTATATGACAATAAAATTGGAATCATATCTATACCTCATGCCAGGATGAATTCAAAATAGATCAATTATTCAAGTATAAAGGTTTAAATGTTTAAAAATGGAAGAATAAAAATAGTCCAAGATTGGATAAGCTCTTTCTAGCTAACATAAAATTCAAAAGCCACAAAGAAAAAGTTTGATAAATTCACCTTTGTATATTTTTAAAATGTATTTTTAATTATAGTTGACATACAACATTATATGAATTTCAGGTATAAAATATAGTGATTCAAGATTTACATACCCTACAAAGTGATCAATATAATAAGGTTAGTAACCATCTGTCACTATGCATAGTTATTACAACACTAGAGGCCCGGTGCACAAAATTCATGCAAGGGGGGGGTCCCCTCAGCCTAGCCTGCACCCTCTCCAATCCGGGACCCCTCAGGGGATGTCCAACTGCCGGGAGATCGGGCCTAAACCGGCAGTCAGACATCCTTCTCATAATCCTGGACTGCTGGCTCCTAATCGCTCACCTGCCTGCCTGCCTGGTTGCCCCTAACTGCTCCTCCCCCCCGCCCCCAACAGCCTGACTGCCCCTCACTGCCTCTGCATGCCGGCCTGATCACTCCTAACTGCCCCCCTGTCCCCGCTAGCCAGGTTGCCACCAACTGCCCCCACCCTGCCAGACTGATCACACCTAACTGCTCCCCCTCACCCCCGCAGTCTGGTCGCCCAACTGCCTCCCTGAGAACCTGGTCACCGTCATGCCCCCCCCC
>NW_005871062.1:13810925-13814058 GCF_000147115.1 Myotis lucifugus | reverse complement strand
CTGCCAACCTGGTCGCCCCTCATGTCCCCCCCCCCGCTGGCCTGGTTGCCCCACACAGCCTACTGTTCAGTCATTTGGTTGTCCCTCACTAACCCCCCCTGCCAGCCTGGTCGCCCCACGCAGCCTACTGTTCAGTCGTTTGGTCATCCCTCACTAACTCCCCTGGCGGCCTGGTCACCTCATGCAGCCTGCTTGTTCAGTTGTTTGGTTATCCCTCACTAACCTCCCTGTTGGCCTGATTGCCCCACGCAGCCTGCTGTTCAGTCGTTTGGCGTCCCTCACTAACCCCCCTGCCAGCCTGGTCATAGGCAGCCATCTTATGAGGGTGTGAGGGTTAATTTGAATATTACCTCTTTATTATATAGGATTATTGACTCTATTTCATATGCTGTACATTATATCCCCATGACTTATTTTATAACTGGAGTTTGTACTTTTTAATCTCCTTCATCTTTTCTGCCCATTCTTCAACCAAGTACTACTCTCATTTTGAACAAGGGGTTAATTTCTAAAAGCACTCATACAACTCAACATCATAAAACAAATAATTCAAATAAAAACTGGGCAGAGGACCCAAGTAGACATTTCTCCTCAGAAGACACACAGACACATGAAAATAAGCCTGGGTGGGGCAGAGACTAGGTGAAGGGGGAACAAGGGGGTTGTAAATGGGGGATATCTGTAATAGTATCAAAAATAAAATATAAAATATCATTAATTATTCAGGAAATGTAAATCAAAACCATAATAAGATATCACTATCATTCTGATATAACCTATCAGAATGGCTGTTATAAAAAAGACAACAAATAACAAGTGTTGGCAAGGATGTGGAGAAAAAGGAACCATTGTGCTCTGTTGGATTATAAATTAATGCTGCTACCATGGGAAACAGTAGGGAAATTCCTCAAAAAAATTTCCATGACACAGAAATTTCACTTCTGGGTATTTATCTGAAGAAAACAAAAAGAACACACCCCTATGTTCATTGCAGCATTGTTTACAATAGCCAATATATGAAAGCAATCTAGGTGTCAATTGATAGATGAAGATGTGGTATGTATATACTAGTACAATGGAATATTACTGAGCCATAAAAATAAATAACATCTTGCCATTGAGACAACATGGATGGACCTAGAGGGTATTATGGTAAGTGAAATAAGTCAGTCAGAGAAAGATAAGTACCATTTATTTCACTTATATGTCGAATCTAAAGGACAGAGGTCTTCTGAACCACTGCAGCACCAGTGGGGCTGTGAGTCCGAGGCTCCTGCACTGGTGGTAGCAACATTGGCTCAACGTCAGTTTCAGTTGCTGCAGTACCTTCGTGGTGAAGTTCTTGAGGTCACTGCATACCACCCTTTTCCTTTTCCTTCATTTAAGAAGAGTAGTAACTTCTTGCAGTTACTAATATCTTTCCCTTTTTACTTCTTTAGAGCTCCTATTACTTTTGTAACCAATGTCTTATATTATATTTCCACCTACTAAAGACTGAAAAATCTAGTGTGGTTTCTTTTCCCTACTGACTCATACAAAGCAAAAGAATTTTTAGGAGATTCATGATTTATACACTCAAGAAGACTTAGGGAATGTTCTTTTTTGAAATCACATCAGGATGTCATAGAAAAGCAATGATGTAAGATAAAGAAGTGCTACATGGAGATGAAAAATAATATAGTAATATTTTAAACCACCATAGGGACCCAGCAGAAAAACAAAATAAAGCAACAATTCATTATTCTGAAAACTGATAAAGGTAGAGATCAAGCATTTATTCTACCTTTCCTGTATGAGCTGTAGTTCAGATTACCCAAAGACCTATTGAAGGAAAATTCTTCTTTAATAAGAGAATCACAGCTAATACTTGCAGAACAAATGATATAATTAGAAAATCACTATTTTGCAATACCTAATGAAATAATGGATCTAGGTAACAATCAACAGTGGTTATTGAAACCATTAGGTGAATGGCTAATGGGAAATTATAATGAATGGATCTCAGTTAATGACACCTGAGCCCTGTAATTAATCTTAATGTCACCAAAAGTAGACCAAATGAATTGAATGTGCCACAGGATATAAAGCAATAGACATTACACAGCTTCTCCTACAAAATACTCCTGAGAAAAGAATTTGAGCTAATTAAACTTGATGATATAAGTACTAATTTTAAGGGGGAAATAGGGAGACAGAAGAATATGCTAATTTACACTGCAAAGATAATAAGCCAAATCCAGAATGTGGGACATTCTATAGTTTTTCCCCAAAAGTAAATGAAGTTTTAAAAAGGGCAGAGTACACTGGTATCCATTAAAGGACCCTTAAAAGAACAATAAACTAGTTTCAATATGTGTTCCTTATCAAGTGTGAAAAGACAGCTCTTGAGACAGTTGAAGAAAATTAAGCATAGACAAGGTATTAGATGACATTAAGGAATTATTGTTAACTAGAGGCCCGTTGCAGGAAGATTCCTGCAAGAATAGGGCTTCCTGAGGCCGGAGCGAAGCAGAGAAGGGAGCGAAGCCACCTCGGCTCCCTCCCACCTCCGTCGCCTCAATCCCTCCTGTTTTCACAGCCTTGCTCCCTCCCGTCTCCGCCGCTTTGCTCCCTCCCATCTCCTCCGCTTTGCTCCCTCCCATCTCCTTTCTCCGCCACTTCGCTCCCTCCCGTGTCCGCTGCCTCGGCTCTGCTCCCTTCTCCACTGCTTCGCTCTGTGCCCTGTGTATGCAAATTAACCACCATCTTTGTTGGGTTAATTTGCATATTGCTCTGATTGGCTGGTGGGCATAGGGAAGGGATGGTCAATTTGCATGTTTCTCTTTTATTAGTGTAGATTACGTTTAAGTATGATAAATGTAATTTGTGTGTGTTTTTTTTATTTTTGATCTATTTATTTTATAAGGGTATTACATATGTGTCCTTTATCCCACCACAACCCCCACCCCCCCAACCTCCCCAACTCATGCGCTCAACCCCATGGTGTCTGTGTCCATTTAGTTAAGGTTTATATGCATGCATACAAAGTCCCTTTGGTTTGATCTTCCCCCTTACCCCCACCCCTCCCCTAACCTTTCCTCTAAAGATTTGACAAGACTGATCAAGGCGTCTTCTGTCCTCTGGATCTGGTTTT
>NW_005871062.1:13774893-13810825 GCF_000147115.1 Myotis lucifugus | reverse complement strand
ACACATGACTCCCATTTATAAGGCTCCTTCATGCCCATAACATTATATGGATCAAACTGAATGTGAATGATGTACATAATTATTAGCAGTACAGCAACAAGTTTCTTGCATTTTTACCTTGGGTAGGATTTTGGTAAAGAGTGGATGGAGTAAGACTGAGGAGCTAGAATTTTTTAAAAAAGTATAATCATATGTGGAAAGACTTAAATGATATACAAAAAGATGGCATGAGGAGGCAGTTCAAGATGGTGGCACAGAAAGACCCTGAACTCACCTCCTCCCACAGACACAACAAGTATACAAATAGAAAAGGAGCAGTTCCCTCTGATAAGAACTTGAGAACTAGCTGAACACCTCCACCTCAAAGGAGAAAAGGGCTTTGTTGAGATTTGAAGGAGAGGCAGAGACACACTCTCACTGAAAGCCCCTCCCCTGCTACAGTGACCCTCAGAAAAACAAAGGACATAATACGTATGTAAATGGATTTTCTCCTTAAGGAGCAGCAGTTTTGTACCCCACACAGGCACCCTAGCCCTTTGCTCCTGCACTGGAGAGATGAGTCCCCAAGACATTTGGCTTTGTTTGTTTTTTTAATTTCTTTATTGATGAAGGTATTACATATTTGTCCTTATCCCACCATAAGCCCCCCCCCAACCTCCCCAACTCATGCCCTCACCCCACTGTTGTCTGTGTCCATTAGTTAGGCTTATATGCATGCATACAAGTCCTTTGGTTGATTTCTCCCCCTTACCCCCACCCTCCCCTACCTTCCCTCTGGGGTTTGGCAGTCTGATTGATGCTTCTCCGTCTCTGGATCTGATTTTGTTAATTAGTTTATGTTGTTCATTATGTTCCACAAATGAGCGAGATCATGTGATATTTGTCTCTCTCTAACTGGCTTATTTTACTTAGCATAATGCTCTCCAGATCCATCCATGCTGCTGCAAATGGTAAGAATTCCTTTTTTTTTTTTTTACTGCAGCATAGTATTCCATTGTGTAGATGTACCAAAGTTTTATAATCCTCTCATCTACTGATGGGCACTTAGGCTGTTTCCAAATCTTAGCTATGGTGAATTGTGCTGCTATGAACATAGGGGTACATATATCCTTTCTGATTTGTGTTTCTAGTTTCTTGGGATATATTCCTAGAAATGGGATCACTGGGTCAAATGGGAGTTCCATTTTTAGGTTTTGGAGGAAACGCCATACTGTTCTCCACAGTGGCTGCATCAGTCTGCATTCCCACCATCAGTGCACGTGTGTTTGTTTTTTTAATCCATTTTTTTCTATTAAAGGTATAAAGTGTTTATGGTAAATATAAGAGGGTATATAAAATATACTTGTATTATAATTATTTTAGCATTCACCCTTATATGCCTCATTAATTATAAATTGATTTTTTTAAACCCTATTTTAAATTGTTACCAGCACTTTCCATTAAAAAAAAAAAGTGTTGGGGTGGGTATAGGTGAAACTAGATTAGCAGATTGGTTATAATTACAGCTATGTAATGAGTACATGGAAGTTCATTATGCCATTTTTGTATAAAATTTTTCTAATAAACAGTGAAAAAATTTTTTATAAAATACTTTTAAAACCAAGAGGCTCATGTTGAGTTCCATATTTTAAAAATATTTTAAAGCCAGGGAAAATGTTGGGACTTCTTATCTCAATTAGTTTGAGTTTCATGTTCTCATAAAGAGAACATTTAAAAGGCATAGCTGTTTTAAAACAAGATAAACACTTCAATGGACCAGAAGTGGAACACAGCACAGAGAGCAATGTGAGAGGCACTGAAGCTGTCAGCCTTTTTGAGTTTGGGTTGTTTATACTAGGGATACAGAGACAAATATTTGTTTACCAGCTGCCACTTTTATAAGACAATTAGTTGCTTGAAGACAGGTACCATATGTCTTCATTTTAATATGCCTAGAAAAGTACCCAGAACATATTAAGCAATAATTCAGTAAATAATGAATAAGCAAAAAATTTGAGGAAAAGGATGGCAACTAAGATCAGAAATATGCTTGATTAAAAGAGAAATGATAGCTTAAATTTGTGCAATCACTAAATGGACATGTGTTATTATTCTTTTATTATAGAAAACCAGTGGGAAAAATCCTTCCCATGGGGCTCAAGAGCCCCTACATAATGATTGATTTTTCTTCTCATAGGAAGAAAATGGATAGACAGATTGGAGGAATGACTTACTGCTCTAAAGCCATGCACTGCCAACCACATACCCATTCTAAAGAGAAAGACTGCATGTCTGCAATGAGGGAGGGGAAGGTGAAATACCCACAGATCTATACTTAAAACTTCTTTGTTAGAAATCCTGCTTGTTTACTGTAGTGATATCCATAAATACACATGTATGTGTGCAAAGGCATTAGAAATTCATCCCTGTATATCATGAATAAGGTAAAAAGAATCCTATTGAATGACCCATGGACCCACAATTCCTGCCCCAGTGAAGATCTAAAAGAGATAAAAATTTACCCTCCATTTTCTGAAACTGTCCTACAATGTTTATTGTCTGGACATTGCTGGCAAACTCCTATGCTCACCCCTTTCACCACACAAGTTATATCATTTCCAGGGTACAGGACTGTTAGGGTATCAAACAGGGCTTTAGAGGGCTACAGTCATTATAAAAAATATCTGGATAATACTTGAATGATATGTGATACAGACTCAATAGACTGAAATTCTTTCTATCTCATTTCTATTGAAAGGTTTAAGTTACAGTCTAGCTAGAGAGGACAAGTAGCCTAGTAATGGTAGACCCTAGGAGATCATCTCAAAATGAAGTGCTAATCTACTTAAATGTTATAAATCTGGGTAAATTTCAGCCTGCACACATCACATAAGTGGTCAACTGCTGGCTAATACACAGGAAAAAATCATTATTCCCTGAGAGGACCTCTTCCAATTTATATTGAGAGAAGAACCATGGCCTTTTGTATTTGTTGCTAACTTTAATTAATGAAATATACTGACATCCACATTTATGATATTTTGTAGAAATGAAGTGGAAAAGTCCTTGGATTGAGAGCTAAGTGCTAGTGCCCACTCTGCCTGCCCAGCTGTGTGATCTTAGGAAAGGCACTTGACTCCTTGAGCCTCAGTAATTTTTTTATCTATAAAATGAGGGGGCTGAAGCCAAGGCTCAATCAGGTGGTCTTTAAAGACCCTTTCAGCTCTGTCATATGACTTTAGGCTCTCTAGTGTATGTGCAAAGTAATAAAGCATTTAAAGAGGCATATAGACATAAGTTAATAATATTGAGAATTCTAGGCACTTACTATTGTGTGAGATGATGTAGCTAATATTGTGAGCCGATATACTAGTATATGACAAAGGAGAGAGAAAGAATATTAAATAGTGTTTTTTTATGTTATTTTCACTTATGTCCACAAAATGATCCAATTTCAAAGCTATGGAAATACAGAAGCTGAGGGCATTTATCACCAGAAAACCTCCACTGTAGGAAATACTCAGGGGGGCTATTCTACTTGAAACAAAGAACAAAAGGTCACAAAACTATGATTAATATCACCAACAAACTTACAGCATAAACAGGGATGATCTGTGACAACAAAAACATAAAAGGGGAGGGGGAACGGTCTGAATTTGCAAAGAAGGGTGGAGATCAAATGCATTCAAAAGAAAAAGAATGATTCTATATATGAAACTTCCTTTTTAATAAACCTAATGGTAAGACTACACATAAAAATTCAAAACTGAGACATATAACTTAAAAGAAGAGGGAACAGAGGAAAGAAGTATGGAATACCACCCTCCCCCAAAAAAAAAACCAACCAACAAACAAAAAAAGACAGAAACACAAGGTAAAGAACCAATGGAGGCACAGAGCTACTAGAAAACAAAATATAAAATGGCTATAGGAAATCCTTACACATCAATAATTACCCTACCTGTAAATGGACTGAATTCACCAATAAAAAGGCACAGAGTAGCAGACTGGATCATCTGCTGCCCTCAGGAGACACATATAAGCAGCAAAGACAAAGACAGACAAAGTGAAAGGGTGGAAAATGATTCTCCAAACTAATGCATCCACAGAAAAGCAGGTGTAGCCATACTTATATCTAGTACAATAGATTTCAAGGTAACAAAGATAATAAGAGACAAAGATGGACATTTTTATAATGATATTGGGACACTACATCAATAAGACATAACACTTCTCAATATATATGCACCAAAACAGGGAACCCCCAAATTTATAAATTTATATAATTACGTAAATATATAAAACAGAACTAAAGGGAGAAACTGACAAAAACACGGTCATAGTTGGGGACCTTGATACTCCATTGACAGCTGTAGACAGCTTATCCAAACAGAAAATCAATAAAGAAATATCGACCTTAAGTGACACATTAGACCAAATGGACATAATTGGCATTTATGGAACCTTTCATCCCAGAACATCAGATTATACATTCTTCTCCAATGCACATGGAACATTCTCAAGTCACAAAACTAGCCTCAACAAATTCAAGAAGATTGAAATTATACCATGCATTTTCTCTGACCACATGCCCTGAAATTAGAAATCAACTGCAAAAAGGAAGTAAAGAAACCCACAAATATGTAGAAATGAAACAACATACTGCTAAAAAATGACTGGGTCAAAGAAGAATAAAAGGTGAGATCAGAAAATATACAGAGACAAATGAGAATGACAATACAACATATCAAAACTTCTGGGATGCATCAAAAGCAGTAATAAGAGGAAAATTTAGATCATTACAGGACTATCTCAAGAAACATGAGAAATCCCAAATAACCAACCTAACATCTTAAAGAAACTAGAAAAAGACGAACAAAAGCAACCCAAAGTCAGAAGAAAGGAAATAACAAAAATTAGAGCATAATTCAATGAAATAGAAAACAAAAAGTCTATACAACAATTAATACAGAAAGGCGTTGGTTCTTTGAAAAGATTAATAAAAATTGAAAAACCCCTGGTTAAACTCACTAAAGGGAAAAAGAGAACAGACTCAAACAAAATGAGAAACAAAAGAGAAGTTACCACAGACATCACAGATATACAAAGACTCATACTAGAATATTATGAAAGATTCTGTGCCAACAAATTCAATAACCTAGAAGAAATGAATAAGGTCCTAGAAATATATAACCTTTATTGATTGAATTGTGAAGAATCAGAAAATCTAAATAAACCGATCAACACTGAGGAAATTGAAACAACCATCAAAAACCTCCCCAAAAGCTGGCTTCATTAGTGAATTCTGTCAAAAATTCAAAGAAATTTGATACCTATCCTTCTCAAACTCTTCCAAAAAACTGAACAGGTAATACTTCCTAACACATTTTGTGAGGCCAACATAACCCTGATACCAAAATCTGGCATCGATAACATAAAGAAAGAAAACTACAGATCAATATCTCTGATGAGTACAGATGCAAAAATCCTCAACAAAATACTACAAATCGAATACATCAATTAATTTAGAAAAGAATACATCACGGTCAAGTTCATTCCGGGGCACAAGGATGTTCAACATGTGCAAATTGGTCAATGTGATAGACCACATTAACAAAACAAAGGATTAAAATTATATGATCTTATCAATAAATGCAGAAAAAGCATTTGATAAAATACAATATCCATTTATGATTAAAACACTTAATAAAATGAGTATAGAAGGAAAGTTCCTCAACATAATAAAGGTCATATATGAGACACTCTCAGCTAACATATTCAATGGTGAAAACTGAAAACTTTTTCTCTAAAATCAGTAATAAGACAAGGATGCCACTCTTATTCAACATATTTCTGGAAGTCCCAGCCAAAGCAATCAGGCAAGAGAAAGAAATAAAAGGCATCCAAATTTGGAATGAAAAAGTAAAACTCACTTTTTGCGGATGACAAGTTCTGTAAATAGGAAATGCTAAAGACTCCACCAAAAAACTATTAGAAACAATAAGTAAGCAGTAAAGTTGCAGGATACAAAACCAATGTACAAAAATCCACTGCTTTCCTATATACTAACAATAAAATTTCAGAAAAAGAAATGGATAAAAAGAATTCCTTTTGCAATCACAATGGAAAGAATAAAATAACTAGGAATAAACTTAACAAAGGAGGTGAAAGACCTATATACTGAAAACTACAAAGCATTATTAAAAGAGATTGAAAAAGACACAACAAAATGGAAAGATATTCCATTTTCATGGATTGAAAGAATCAACATAGTTAAAATGGCCATATTACCCAAAGCAACATACAGTTTTAATGCAATCCCCATCAAAATCCCAATATCATTTTTTTAAAGAATTAGAACAACAACAACAAAAAAAGCATCAGATGGAGTGGGCCAGGGCAGGGTGGAGGTAGTCAATGGGGAAAAAAAGGGATTTCTATAATTCTTTCAACAATAAAGATAAAAATTTTAAAAATCATCCGATTTGTATGGAACCACAAAAGATGCCAAAGAGCCAAAGAAATCCTAAGAAAAAAGAACAAAGCTGAAGGAATCACACTACTGGACTTCATATTATACTACAGAACTATGATATTCAAAATAGCATAGTATTGGCAGAAAAAGCATACACACAGACCAATTGAACAGAATTAAAAGGCCAGAAATAAAACCACATGTATTTGGGCAAATAATTTTTGACAAAGGCGTTAAAAATGCACAATGGAGAAAAAAAGGTATTGGGAAAAATTGAAACACAACATGCAAAAGAATGAAACTAGATTACAGTTTGTCCCCACAAACAAAAATTAATTTAATATGGATCAAAGACCTAAATATAAGATCTGAAACAATAAATTACATAGAAGAAAACATAGGTACTGTACTAAAATTATGGACCTTGGTCATAGAGAACATTTTATGCATTTGACCCCAAAGGCAAGGGGAGTAAAGGCAAAAAAAATGAATGGGACTACATCAAACTAAAAAGTTTCTGCACAGAAAATAAACTACAAAAAGACAACCAACTGAATGGGAGATGATATTTGCAAACAACAGCTCTGACAAAGGGTTAATATCCAAAATATATAAAGAACTCATACAACTCATACAAATGGCCAACAGACATATGAAAAGATGCTCAACTTCAGGAGCTATTAGGGAAATGCAAATCAAAATTACAATGAGATACTATCTCACACCTGTTAGAATGGCTATTATCCACAAGACAGATAAAAACAAGTGTTGGACAAGTTGTGAAGAAAAAGGAACCTTCATTCTCTGTTGGTGGGAATGTAAGCTGGTATAGTTACTATGGAAAATGGTATGGCAGTTCCTCAAAAAATTAAGAATAGAGTTACCATATAACCCACCAATCCATCTCCTGGGTATCTACCCAAAAACTTGAAAACATTTACTTACTTGCAAAGATATATGCATTCCTATGTTCATTGCAGCATCATTCATGGTGGCCAAGACATGGAAACAACCAAAATGTCCTTTGATATGTGATTGGATAAAGAAGATGTGGTACATATATACTATGGAATACTACTTAGCCATAAGAAAACATGAAATACTGCCATTTGCAACAACATGGGTGGACCTTGAGAATATTATGCTAAGTGAAATAAATCAATCAGCAAAGCTAAGAACCATATGATTTCACTCATATGTAGGATATAAAACTGAAACTCATAGACACAGACAACAATATGGTGTTTACCAGAGGGAAAGGGATGGCGAGTAGTAAGAAGTAAAGGGGGCCAAATACAAGGTGATGGAAGATGATCTGACTTTGGGTGGTGGGCACACAATGCAATATATAGATTATGTATCACAGAAATGTACACTTGAAACCTATATGATCTTATTAACCAATGTCACCCTAATAAATGTAATAAAAAAGAATTCCAAATAAATAAATCAATAAATAGAAAATTATAAGTATTAAAGATATATGAAAAACCTTAAGTATTCTAAATATAAGATACAACGTAGCTTAATTTTAACTAAAAGTCATTTACCAGCATGAACTTTCTGAACAATAATAACCACATTACTATATATCTCTATATTTGTAATCAAGTGCTACACTTTCTTTATAGAGTAGATATAGCTACCAACAAAAGTACTTGTAATCATGTGTGATAGTGTGTATTTGTGCACATATGTGTATGCACAAGTATGTATACAGGGTGTCCCAAAAATGTATACATACTGTGACAGCTGATAGCTCAATTTTGAAAATGAAATGCATTTTAATAAACACTACCTTTATAATTATTAAAAGTATATGTATACTTGTTTGGGGACATCCTATATGTTCTTAATCCCTCTGTTACATTTCAGCAGTCAGGAATACAAATCTCACAAATCTGGGTACTGTTGTTAATATATGGTCTTAAGAAATTGCTGTCATATGCATAACCGCGGTCACAGACAGTAGTGTGGTGAAGGCCAATGGGAGGGGAAGGGTTCAGGCTAGAAGGGGTCAATGGGGGAAAAAAGGGGACAACTGTAATACTTTCAACAATAAAGATTTTAAAAAATAATAAAAATAGAGAGAAAAAGAGAATTTTAAAATCGAACAAAATATTTTAAAAAAAGAAATTGCTACCAGTATTCCTAGAGTCTGTAGATATTGTCCAGAGATAGGAATAAATGACACTCATTTATAACCTGCCACCACCTTTTGGCACTTCATAATTTTATCTTCAAAGTCTAGTGACATGGCTGACTCTATTTTCAGTCCCTGCAGAGTTGTGCACTTGAAGTGGGAGCAGCAGTGGCAAGAAGTAAGAGATAGTGATTGACATGGTATGTAATTACTTTAGGTATCAAGACTTTGAGATGTTGTTTATGGGAAATCCTCTCTTTAGAAAAGCATCAAGGGATGTGTTGGTGGGATTGCACCAAAGTAACTGATGTCCCAAAGGCAACCTTTGGTTAAATAGGATATATTTTTAAATTGCTATTTAAAATATTTTCTTATTAAAGATGGAGAGATGGACACAGACACTGGGGCAGTGGGGGTTTGTCCGGGGTGGGAATGGCTGGGGGGGGGGGTGTCAATTGGGGGAAAAGGAGACATATATAAAACTTTAGACAATAAAAAAATAAAAAATAAAAAAGATGGAGAGACAGAAAAAGAACATATTGCATTATAACTTTAACATTTTTGAACTAGCCCTGACCTGTTTGGCTCAGTGGATAGAGCGTCGGCTTGCGGACTAAAGGGTCCCACGTTCGATTCCGGTCAAGGGCATGTACCTTGGTTGCGGCACAACCCCAGCAGGGGGTGTGCAGGAGGCAGCTGATCGATGTTTCTCTCTCATCGATGTTTCTAACTCTCTATCCCTCTCCCTTCCTCTCTGTAAAAAAATCAATAAAACATATTTTTTAAAAAAAACAAAGCCAAAAAAACATTTTTGAAATAATAATAGGCAGCGTAGGGTATTGTTGAGGATGCTGGACTAAACGGCCGATGAACTTTTACCTACTTTGTGCTCTCCCACTTGAAGCTGAGTGAGCCTGAGCAAACCTTTTACCTTTCCTAGCTTTGTTTTCCTTGTCTGTAAATTGAAGATAATATGATGGCTCTGCCTACTCCCTAGGGCAGGGGTGGGAAAACTTTTTGACTCGAGGGCCACAATGGGTTCTTAAACTGGACCGGAGGAACTAAAGCATGGATGGAGTGTTTGTGTGAACTAATATAAATTCAAAGTAAACATCATTACATAAAAGGGTACAGTCTTTTTTTTTTTTTTTTTTTTTAGTTTTATTCATTTCAAAGGGGCCGGATCCGGCCAGCGGGCCGTAGTTTGCCCACGGCTGCCCTAGGGGCTGTTAGAAGCTCCAAAAAGAAATCAGATACCGTTCGCCTGTGGTGAAGCAATTAACTAACAGGAAGGATTCTTCCTCATTATTATCAAGAACAATGTATGTTACAGTTAGTACCTGTCACTACAACCACAGAAGCACTTAGAAAAGTTACATTATCTTTTCCCACTTCCTGTTCCTGAAATGTGAACGCCTCTAGCTCTGTCACCAATCACAATTCTCCTGAATTCTATATTCAACTTGAAATGGTTAATTTTATGTGTCATCTTGACTGGGTAGCTGGATGCCCAGGTATTTGGTTAAACATCGTTTCTGAGTATGTCTGTGAGCTGTCCTAGAAAAGATCAGCACTTGAATTGGTAGACTGAGTAAAGCTGCTGCCCTCCCCAGTGTGGGTGGCATCGGCCAGTCCACGGAGGACTGAAAAGAACAGAACGTGGAGGAGGAGAATTCTCTCTCTCTGCCCAACTAGTTGAGCTGGGACATCAGTCTTCTCCTGCTGTCAGATTTTCACTCCTGGTTCTATGGTGTTCTTATTCAAACGAGAACTTATACCACCAGCTCTCCAGTTTTCAGGCCTTCAGACTCGGACTAGCACTTGCACTATTGGTTCTCCTGGTTCTCAGAACTTCAGACTCAGATGGAAACGACACCACCAGCTTGCAGATGGCAGGTGGTGGTACTTCTCAGCTTCGAGTTTTGTGAGCCAGTCTTTTATACTGTCTATCTTCTATCTATCTATCTATCTATCTATCTATCTATCTATCTATCTATCTATCATCTATCTATCTACCTATCTATCTATCTATCTACCTATCTATCTATCTACCTATCTATCATCTATCTATCATCTATCTACCTATCTTGATATATACTATTGGCTTGTTTTTCTGGAGAACCCTTAGAAAATTCTTCCATTTTCAAATATTTGTTAGAGAACAGCATAGATACACTGTTGCTCTTCTAGTTAAAAATATTTGGCTGATTTAAGGATCTGCTTTATTAACTTTCAGTTTGAACATCAAAGAAATGTGTGTTCCAGTTTCTTGGTCCTATATGCATCTGGAATTTTATGTTTTTGAAAGTGATGTAAAATCCCCATCTCACACACAGGACCTGCCTGCCTCATCAAAATCACATCTGTCCTCTTGAAACCACTTCTAGATGCTGCTTCCTCATGGCTTCTATTCACTCTACCAATAAGGCAACAGCCAAACTAAGGAACATGAGAAGCTGCCATGTATTTTATCTCACAGAATGACCATTTAACAACGCTGATGTTATTTCTTCATTGTACAGATGAGGAAACTGTGGCTTATAAAGGGTAATTAGCTTACTCAAGGATACATAGTAAACTATGGAACTCGGAATTGAATCAAAGCCACCCAACAGCAAAGTCTGTGTGTGATCAATAACTAGGCATTTCTTCTGCTCCCAGATCTTCTTTTTTCCTTTCTTCAGTGGCATATTTTTTTGTTCATCCAAACAACTTATTATATACTGTGTATATGAGTTCCTCTGGCATGTTATATGACATTTTCAAAACAGCACAGATATATGGGATGACCATTTTTTTTCCCTGTCATCAAACCTTCTTTTTTCCTTCTGAAAGGATTCTATCAAATTTGATAAGGCTGATATGTTCTGCAAATCCCTACTGCCTCCTTTAATGCGATCATAACTTCCGTGGGGGCTGGCTCCAAATGGACAAAGCTTTATAGTCCATAACTTTTCAGTGAGAGATTTACTAGGTGGCAGAATTAATAAGTGCAGCGCATTTCACAGCTTTCCCACCTCAAATGGCATTTCTTAGTCAGCACAGTAGGTTTCCCATATGTATTGCCACAAATAATAATTCTTCCTCAGAGTTAAAGATTTGCGGAAACAAGTATTTCCAAATTAAATCTTATTCACAGATTCTGCTCAGCTTAAACCAGGCTAACTTGATGAGTGCCTTTGACATGTTGGGAAATAATTAAATTTAATCTTCATGTACAGAATAGAAATGAAAACTATTTCTGCAGCCCTGCAGTGGCTGACACTATGCTAATGCCTTCGTGCTCTCAAAAGGGAAGGAAAATGGAATTCTAAGAGAACAGTGCATTCCACAAAGGTCTAGGAGAAAACATTCTAGAATAACATAATCTTTGCTGATGTGGCAGCTTCTATTTTAGCCCTTATAGATGAAAGTGGGAATGTACTTGATGGATTTTTTTTAAGTGGAAAGATAATTTGACCTACTTATTATCAAAATGTTCTTCAAAAATTCGCTAGCTTTTAAAGAAGAGGCCAGAAAGGAAAGCCATAGAATCATATATTCCAAATAGTCAGCAAGCTACCTATTATTCCTGGCTCTTAATGGAGTGGAGTGGGCTCTTTACTATGATTGGACTTTTTAGTATTATCAATAATAACTAAAACAGTAGCTCAATGTATTTAGAATCTCTTATGAACTGGAGTCTGTGCTAAATTGTTTTGTAAGTTTCCCAATAATCCTTGGGATAGTCTTGTTATATTTATTTATTGTTGAGGAATTTGAGCCTCAGAGTGGTGAAGCAATTTTCCTGATGTCACACAGCTAGTAAGTGACTAAATTGGGATTTTTGTCAAGGGCCTGGATATCTCCAAAGCCTGTTTCTTTCTAGCATATAATTAAGAGCACAGTTTCAAAAATCCTACCCGAACTTTCAAACTCAGACACTAGCAGTAAAGGCTACGAAAACTCAATATATTGAACATTTCTGAAGCTCAGATTCCTCATGTATAAAATAATAATAATAATAACAAACATTTAGTCAAATTATTGTGGAGATTAAATGAGTTAATGCATAGAGTGCTTTTACTTTCTCTCTGACCCATACACAGTACTCAGTGAGTGTTAGCTATTTTTTACATTACCCTACCAGGTAGATCCTCTTTAGGGAGGTTAAGGCTTAGATAGAAAGTTGGAGAATCAATAAGGCTATCTTCTTTGTTCATTACTGAATTGGTTTCAAGGCAATAAAAAGATACACTGATAACTTGAAAAGAGAAAGGAGCTATAGAAATAGGAGCCTTTGACCGTCCCCCCGCCCCCCTTATGCTCAAAGCCAAGGTTATTCAATTTGAACACAAGCAATAATGATGAAAGGAAATTTTTGACATTCTCATTCACTTAATCAACTCTTCCATTTGTTTTTCTCTCCTCTACAGTATGAAGGTGGTGTCAGATTCACCCCTGGATAAGAGTTAGCCCTGTCTCAAATTCCAGTATGTGTCAGAGCCATGAACAAAGGACTGAACGTTATAAAACTCGAGACAATTTGCTCTCATTAAACTTATAACTTGTATACTGTTCATTTACTAAAAAGGTATTTTTAAAGTGGGGTTGTTCTGAAAGGAGTAGAGTGACTGTCCTTATTGTCTAGTTAATTTGGTTCTCTTTATTCAGAGTTCTCTTTATTCACTTTCTTTTCTTCTGGTTGTTTGAACGGAGACACTGATGATAGAGTGAAGTGATTTGAAAACAGCTCTGAGGAACATGGGGCCAAGGCCTGAAGTCCCTGAAACAGCTTTGCTCATAGACACAGCTGTAGAAATTACACAGGCTTGAAAGAAACAAAACACCTTTTGTGCTCGTCTTACTCTGAGCTCTTTTTCATCCATGCCAGAATTCCTTCTCTGTGAAAATAATGACAAAGATTTGCTTCACAAAGCTCTATGCTCAGAATTGGAAGTGGGGGTTGAGGAGAAAGGAGGAATTTGATCCTGATTTTTTTTTTATCATGTAGTAGGCTGAAATTCCCTCCGGTGTGATAAAAAAATAAAATGAGGCCAGATGGTAGGAGTTGTTTATGAGTTTTGAAGGAAAAGTATGAAGTCATTAAAATTTGGAGGCTTCTCTCATTTATTTCAGCTTCCTTTTCTCATTAAATACCTATTTTTCGTGGTTGGAGGTGCAGGGAGATGTGCTCAGTGGCAGATGCGAATGCTTCCCTGCATGGGCCAGGATCCTGGAGCAATTGGGAAGGAGAGTGCTCTGCTTACAGAAGTCCAGAAAGGTGTGTGGCAATGCCTGGCAGTACTGGAGACAGGGAAAAGTTGTCCACCCTGGATTTTAAGGTGTTTAAAATCAGAAACTGCTTTGGGGCCCATTTCCTGGTATGTATAGGCTTTGCTGAGAAGAATTTATCTTGGCCAGTGAATATTAGAGAGAGGTTTTCCAATGTAATGAACCCTGAATGGATATGCTCAAAGCCAATTTTAAAACTTCTATCTGGTGTTATCTGTAAAATGGGAAGGATGACATTGTCCTCCTGGTAAATTTTCAGAAAATGAAATCAGTGAAGTCCACTCATGCTGTTTATGAGACCAATCCTGCTATTTCATTAACTCTTGTCATGAAAATCTCCCCAGAAATAAGCCAACTGCTGCATTAAAAAGCTGTAAGCCATAGGTTGCATTCAATTAAGTAACAGTTTTTCCTTATTGAGCACTTACTAATCCTTGGGTGATACAGTTAAGTCTAAAGAGTTTGGAATTGGACTGATTGGGTTGGAATTTAGGATTAAATCTTAACTCTGCTCCTGACTAATCAAATGAGCTCGGGAAATTACTCAACACCTTTAAGCTACTGTTTGTTTACTCACCTGTAAAATTCGGATATTAATAGCTCTTACTTCATAATCAAGTCAGGAAATTAAATTGAGTAAAGTCCTTTGCACAGTTTCTGGACCATAGTTCCTGGCTCTTCATAAACAGAACTACCCATTTTAACTAAATGATCTCTAATCTTCACTGTTCCTGATAAAGAATTGTTTACAGGAAGCTTACCAAAATGAGGAGCCTTCAGGAGCCACACAAACAATTGAGAGTCTCCTTGGAAGGAGTGTTGGTGTCGGGCTGCTGGGTTCTCCCCCAGTGTGGTGTGGCTGGGTGGGGGAGGTGGGCTGCCATGTCAAGAGCCACTGGAGTCCAGTGCTAAGCAAGGAGAGCTCAATGGAAGGTGGTCAGGAATTTGGCTCAGGAAGGACTGAGATTTTCATTGCCTCGGAGTAATCCCCTCCCAGGGCCATCTCCTTCCTGGTCCAATCTGGGAGAGAGGGAGAAGAGAACAGAAGACGGAAGTCAGAATTCTACAGAGCCTCTCCCTGCAGAGCCTCTCCTATTTTGAGGTCAGAAAAGGCTGGGGCCACTCAACTGCAGAGTTTGACTGGAGCTTTCATTTAGGCCTTTCATGGTTCTGAAATGCATGTGATGAGCTTTCAGAACCCCTGGCTTTAAGAGCCCCTGCATCTTCTTTGTTTCCCTATTTAAAAATTTTACTTTTAAAAACATAAAAGTGTTTACATTCCATCCATTCAAAAAATAAAATATACATACATACAATATATGAATGCATTCTTGGGGGGGGGAGTCATGTATGCAGAGAAAGCCTCACTTTATCATCATCCAGAAACAAACTAAGTATGATTTATTTGTAATTTGTTATAGAAATGTGATCATGCTGTAAATAGTTTTTCAGTAATTTTTTTACTTACTAACTTATCTATGAGATTTCCATGATAGTACATATACATCTAATTTATTATTTTAAACTGTTACAAGTATTTCATAGTATGAACTGACAATTTAAGAATTTCTCTATTGATAATTATGTTTGGTTTTCCATAGTTTATTATAACACTTAATATTGTAGTAAGCATATTTTTACTACAAATCAAATGAATGACTTATTTACTATAAATCAAATGAATGACTAGAAATAACTGTTGGGTGATAAGATATGCAAATTTTAAATATTGATAGAACTTATCATTGCCTTTCAAAAAATCTGTACCAATTTATATTTCCTGCACAGTAATGAGAAACTTGTCAACTGTGGATATTGTTTATCTTTTAAATTTTCTTTTAATCTATAAGTGAATATTATTCCATTAATATTTTTGATGTATTTCTCTGATTATTTGTAAAGTTAATTCTCTTCATGATAATTAATCATTTATATTTATTCTGTAAATTATTTATTCAAATTCTTGCTTATTTTCTATTGGAGTTATTTGTTTTTCTTTTAGTATTAATTGGTAGGTAGTTTTAATATTATTTATATGTTAATCTTCCACCATCATCTTTTCACTTTTTAAAATTTGGATCATTTTATTAGTGGATGGCTTAAGATATATGCACATATTAAAATGATCAAGTCAACATGAAAAATATTGAGACATTTCTTATTGTTTTTATATTTTTCTAGTTTTAAAATCTTTCTAATCATAAAGCACATTTTATAAGTGTGAAAGGAAAAATTAGATGTGCTGCTGAATGGCCCATTATGATGCCTTTGTCTTTAAAATGCTCCTAAGTTATTTTTAAGAGGTAGAATTTAGGTAAATTTTAAGTATAATTCATTAACTACTATTATGAAGCATTTCTATATGTAAAGCACTGTTAATATTAATAATATCAAAGGCCTTTTTTAACGGGGCCTTTGTAATATAAGTTTAAATTTTTGGATAGTCAAATCTATTGATGCTTTCCTTTATAGCTTTGGATTTGGTATCATGTGTAGCAAGCATTTCCAAAATGTGCTCTATTTTCTACTAATATTTTATAGTTTGTTGTGTTTAACAGTTAATTGATGTGGAATTATTTTGAATATGTTCTTCTGTTTTCAGGTGTGTGCTCTGAATTGTCTGTTTGAATCATTTGTCCATTTTCTATCTGGTTTATTTGCTTTCTCTTATTGTTTGGAAGGAATTCTTTGTATATTATGTATCATTCCTTTTTTACCATCTTTTAATTTTATTGTCTTTTGTGGTTCAAAATTTTTAATCTTTCATATTTTCTTTCAGTATTTTTGTTTTAGTTTGTTATGTTTTATACTTTAAACCATGAGAAATTTTATTTCTTGTGGTAAAATATTCCACTTTTGACTACTGTGAATAAAGCTGCTATAAACATGGGTATACAAATATCTGCTCGAGTAGGAATACTTAAGCTCAGAAATTCAACATCTTAGATAAAATAGACCAATTTCTTGAAGGACACAAACTACTAAGGAAGTTAAAAATTTTTTATTTTGAAATTTGGGAAAGCCAAAAGTACCTCAGAGAAAGGAATCTGTCGCTCTGTATCAAAGTACCTACCATAGTGCTTGCTCCATGGTGGATGCTTGATAAGTTATGGCTATTGTAATAATATAATAACATTATATACACATTTGAACAAAGAAAGGAATTACATACTCAATATGCCTTGCTTAGAATAATTGCATTACTTATATCTTTTCAGGTCAAATTATTAATTCACTGGTCTTTCATTTTTGAATTTCTTAAAATGCTTATTGGATGAATGAATGAGTCTGTGGTGGCAGGTACTAGAAAAATTTAGATGAAAAACATGATACCCACCCCTGAGCCACTCATAATCTGGCAAGACCTATAGGTAGTGAGACAGGGATCTAACACGTTCTCAAACAGGCATGAAGTGATTTATCTGGAAGAAAGACAACCATCTGGTGCAGCCTGAGAAGTTAGAGAAGTCTTCTTAGATCTAATAGTTGAGCTGTGCTCTGAAGGATTTATACTTTACGGGAATTCACTTTATAGGAACACAAGCAGAGACATGAACCGAGGAAAGAGTGGGCAAGGTATTCCAGAGAATGGCTGGAGCAAAGGTCACATCAATGAAATGCTTCTAAGGCAGTGGTTCTCAACCTGTGGGTCGCGACCCCTTTGGCGGTCGAACGACCCTTTCACAGGGGTCGCCTAAGACCATCCTGCATATCAGATATTTACATTACGATTCATAACAGTAGCAACATTACAGTTATGAAGTAGCAACGAAAATAATTTTATGGTTGGGTCACAACATGAGGAACTGTATTTAAAGGGCCAGAAAGTTGAGAACCACTGTTCTAAGGAATGTCCAACAATAGGTTAGAACAAAGAGTATGCAGGGAATGCCTGGAGAAGACAGACACTGGAAGAGAAGGCAAGGCCAGAGGTGAAGGACTGGGTTTCTTAAGGAGTTCTTAGTGGCCAAGTTTGAATCTGTTGTAATATTATGAGGGGATTATTTTGTGGTGATGCTAAAGGGAAGGAGATTATTCAGTATGTCTGCAGACCCTATGTAAACAATACCATACTTGCTATCACATAAAGATGCCCTGGATTCCATTAACCACACATTTATTTTGAACTATGGTTTTTTGTGTATTTTTAGATATGAAAGCTCCATGTTATTGAATCAGGAAATGTGTTCATATTTTATAATTCCACATCAAAGCTGTTCCGTAATTACTCTTAATAGGAGTTAAATACCTTATCTCGATTTTTAAAGATCATCAGGAGCTTAATTGCAAATCGCATTAGTGTGAGAAACCATGTGGCCGTTTAAGGCTTGCAATCTACAGGACTGTGACTGAGAACCATAAAAGGGAGGAAGAAAGAGGCCCAGAGTGCAGATAACACACCAAAGAAACCACTGCAGAATGATAACCTCATGGAGTAAAGAGAAATTGATCTTAGAGGACTCTGATGAAAGGTACTGAAATAGTCAATTTAGGTATCATAACAATAAAACACTTGCAGGAAATGCCATTTTTATGACCTATATCTACTAGTTATTTCCCCATAGCTGTTTTATTAAAAATATCATAATATATGCAATGAGTACAGTCTATCAGGGAAGTTGAAAGTTACTCTATAGTGATGTCTCCTGGAAAGACAATCATTTATTCTCTCTAGGCCCATGACCCCCCTGTGAGGCATAAAATCTAGGTAATAATTCATTAAAATTAAAATCTATCAAGATCATATAATGGATAATTAACCAGAGCATCATATGGGATCATAAGTCATTACATCTGCAGATATTTATTGAATACCTATGAGGTTTCACAGTCACTGTTTTGGGTGCTTGGGCTACATCTATGAGCAAAACAGTTCCTGCCCTCATGAAGCTTATGTTGGGGAGGAAAATCTTTTCTTCTCTTCCCTTAGGAGAAGTGAGTAGGAGCCTGAAAATTAAACTAACAAAAGGCAATTAACAGAAATAAAAGCACACAATTTCTATTATTATTTACATGCGTAGGCGTTCACAGAAAAGGTGTAAAACTCAAAGCAGCTAGACTCCGGGCTGATATACCCTTTCAACAAAGGAAAAAGGGTTTGCACTTCAAGGAACAACAAATTGTGGAGAAGTGACTAAGAACTATATGGAGGGACTAAAGGAAGATAAGGGCTATTTTATTTATAGTCTGTGTATGAAAACTCATCTTAGTGTTGACTCCCCATCTTAGGTAATAAGAGTATTTCTTCTCTCTCTGGTGGGAGGTGGGTATCTTCCTCAAAGGGAAATGTATGCCCTCTTTTTAAGCAGAAAAAGGAGAGGGCAGAGAACTCCTATATCTGTTGGTTCTCAGTTGCGTTCAACTCAAAATAATACCTGTGCCAAAGTGGTATATTTGGGGTGGCACATTCTGCTCCCCTTCACTTACACTGCAGAAAGATAATCTATATATATAAAAGGCTAAGTGACTGACCATCTGTCTGACCGGCCGACTGACCAGCCGGTACATATGATGCACACTCGCAATTTAAAAATAAACGTTGACTCGCGCATGCACGATACTCTCACTGGCGCCAATCGCACGAGATGCCAGAATGTATTTGAAGACCAAATATTGGCACAATGTACCTCTGAAGATGAAAGAAAGTGACGTCGTTGACAGAATATGTCTGAAGACCAACTATTGGCATAATATGCTGCTGAAGCCAAAAGAAAGCAACATTGTCAACAGAATATTGTTTATTTATTAATCAATTTATATATTATTTTCATATATATTTTACTAATTTTCTTTCATCTCTGACACTTCTACTATAAAGTGAATAGCGATATTAAAATATTTTGTATTTTAATTTTATAATACTATTTTGACATGTAATATTTTGCAGTAATATAATTACCACATGAATCTTTCTTCTAATTAATTTCCTTTCAATGTGCACGAATCTGTGCACTGGGTCACTAGTTGTACAATATGCTTACTTAAATGTAAGTTTTGTCAACTTGGACTCTGAATTATCCTTTAACCCAAGTCTTCTCTAACTTGAATATACAAAAAAGAAATCACCTTGGGAACCTTGCACATGTTGAGTCAGTAGGTCTGGGTGGTGCCTGACGTTCAGCCTTTATCATGAAGTAGGTGATGCCCAGGCTGCTGAACCATAGACCACATTTGAATAGCAAAATAACCCATGATTTCTAAGGAAAAAAAGGTTTTTAACCAATTTAAGTTTGAGAAAGACTGTGCACTATACTTTACTCTCAAAGATTCATAATGCACATTACCATATGAAAAGCTTTGATATTTTCGTCAGTAAAGAAACTGTTTAAATTCTTTTATTTATCTTGGTGAAAAATAACACCAAAATTGTCCCAAAAGACACTTGTCCAAGACACTTTAATTTTCACCTGAGGCATGTTTCTTGTTTGCTATTAGCAACTCTATACTTTGCTTTTACCTAAATGTTATTCAATAATTTTCTGTTTTGGAGTCAAAATTATAAGCCTTAAAACTGACATTAGTTGTGTTTAAAATGAAAATAAACACTTGGGTTGCGGGTGAATTTCCCGCCAAAATATAAGATGGCGCGTTAAAATGCCTATATCTTTTGAAGTATGGGTTCGATTGAAATGAAATATTTGGTAATACGCAGTTACAATCGGCCCGAGTTTACACGTTTCCTGCACTCCACCGCAAATCTATATGAACCGAGTTTAAGACGGCTCCCGCGGAGTACGCGCAATTCACGCGAGCCGACTTAACTCGTTTCCCGCAACCCAAGTGTAAATTATAGATCATAATGGCATTTGATGAGAAATCCTTGTTGACAAAAAGATAACTTGAATATCCCAGAAATGTGCTGTTTACTGCTCTTTGTAACAAGATAAAGAAGAGAAGGATAACAAATACTAATATTCTAGGAACCCTAAATGTACAATGAATGAAGAGACAGGTAGAGACCAGCAAATTGTGGCAAATGTTTTATATAATTTAAAAACTTTTCATTGTGTTTTTTGTTATTATGATCACAGTTTCTAGTTTTTCCAAATTCAAAGGCAGAACAAGAAGCTCTTTGTGATATTCAACAGTTTAACTACAAAGTTTTTTTTTAATCTCTTAAGAAGAAACAGTTAATTGTGAGGTTTGAAATAACCACAAATCTTGCACAATGTGTTGCTTCTATAAGGAATCTTATTGGTTCACTTAAGCCACAGGTGAACTCCCTAGGACTTGTGTTAATTTTAGCACATCCCTATAAAATAAACTCTTCAAAAGCGTGGTATAAATTACCCCAATACACTATACTTTGTGGATTATTTTGTTAAAGGCACTAGTGGTTCTCAACCTTCTGGCCCTTTAAATACAGTTCCTCATGTTGTGACCCAACCATAAAATTATTTTTGTTGCTTCTTCATAACTGTAATGTTGCTACTGTTATGAATCGTAATGTAAATATCTGATATGCATGATGGTCTTAGGCGACCCCTGTGAAAGGGTCGTTCAACTGCCAAAGGGGTCGCGACCCACAGGTTGAGAACCGCTGCACTAGACTATAGCATACTTTCTCCCTTCAGGCTATAGAAATAAGGGGTGCCTCTAATAGATTCTGATCTGAACACAATAGGAAGCTACATCCTTTCAGCCTTTGCATTCAACCATTTTCTAGGTTTTTGACCTTGACTTACTCCATAATCTTTAGTAGAGAGTATAAATGTAGTCATAGGCCTTGCATAGCAGCACCCATGTCACCTTCAGGGTGTGGATAGAGAAAGCAAGTGCTGTTGGTGTCCCTTTGCTACCTGTACAGATTGGAGGGGGAGGCTGGCCCCAGGGAAACAAAATGCTTCCTTTAAAGCTCCTGTTTGTGTCTGACTCAAGAGTGGCCATCAACGTAGTCTGTTGTTTGTCAGGTCTCTGCAATGTATGTCATTCCTTATTTTCTTTTAGCTATCTGCACAACTCTGCATAATAATGTCTACTGGTCTCCCCACTGGGGGCAGAACAATTTCTGCAGATTTTGTTAAATTTAGGAAAACCGTTTTCTCTTCTTCAATGTGAATTTAAACTGCATTATTTCTGAAAATTATTAGTCCTTGAGGATTATTTGTGTATGTCTGCATTTTTGAGTGATTATTCTAGGCAGAAATTATACCCTGAAGAATCCTAATTACCCAGCCCATCTGGGGTCCTTGAGCCAAGCCCAGAATTTCAGAGTCCACCTGGACTGTTTTCTCTCTCATGCACACACCCTGGCCCACCACTCTCCATGGAGTTCTAAGCAGCACTTCACAACCCATGGAAGCAATTGCTGAGGGATGGCTCCGGAGGAGCCAGGCCAAATCTCCTCTCCTCTCCCATGTGTTAGAGGACCCGACCCTCGAAGATCCCTTGAAGATGGGAAGAGGCTGACATAGGGCTACAGATGGAAGGTTTGAAAATTTTTCATTCCAGGAACTATTCGTGTTCTTTTTTCTTCATTAGAGAATTGATAGGATCATAAAGCAGTAAAGCTGTACATAATGGTTTGCTGCTGTTGATCTTACCCATAGAAAGCAAGAGTAAACCGCATCTGCAATTGTCATTAAACTGGTAGCTCTTAAGATCAAGGATGGTTTCATTTACTTTTCCAACTTTAACACCTACAACAGACAATGCACATAGTAGATACTCAATACATGGGTTTTTTTCTTTCTTCTTAAATTTCTTTTTTAAATTTGTAAGTGATGTGTGAAGGCTGGAGACTTCTTTGAAGAAACAAAAAGCTAGTTCTCTTTCCCTTGACTGTCTGTTATGTAAATGAGGTGTCCAAAAGCAGTAGTTAATTTTGGTGGTGTTTTTTTCTTTTCAGTTTCTATAGGCTGTTTTGTTACTTCTGGGTTACTGTTACTGTGTACTTTAATGATAAAAGGGGCTGACACAAAGATGTTCTTGCCCCACTAAAAGACTACTCTTGAAGCCTGTTTACTGAAACTGCTGCTCCATTAAAAAATCACTTACTTGATGAATAATGTAGCTAAGTAAAGCCTTTCAACCCTATAAAATAAAAGGAGGAATCAATCAGTAAACTTTTATATTTTAAGTACATTTTGCCTGACTTTTCATGCATAAAATACTTTCTCCCAAAAGAGAATTTTGCAGAGCGCGTCTCTAATATGTGCAAATTATTGTGCCTTTTTGCCAACTTCTATTTCTAAAGATAATCTCTCAAAGAAGTCACTTTAAACTAATGAAAAAAAATAATTATCTTGAAAGTGTCCTACCCAGTGCTCATTTTTCTAGTCCTGGAAAATGTGAAGGAATGAAGTTTCCTCTCCCCCCCCTACCCAAATCCCCTTTCCCAAGAGGCATAACCATCAGCAGAATTTGTCATTATAAGAAGCAAATGTTCCTTCTGTGATAGTGGAATGCAGACTTTTTTTCCTAATTACTCTGTCACAGACATCAGTGTCTGAAAACTAAGAAATGATCACATACAGAGTCTTCATTTTGTTCTTGATGACTCTCTTTCATGCTTTGCTGAGAAGAACTGCACTGAATAGAAACGCTTAAGAGCCACAGAGTACAGGCATCAGGAACTTCTGACTATGCTAACGGTCTCCTTATTCTGAGGGATCTCATTCTAACTTAAAACTGAAGCGAAAATAAGAAACATTTTAATGTAAAATGACCCAACATCTTAGAGTCACACACTTAGGACTAAAAATTCAAAGCGATGCTTTAGGAAAAAGAGCATTTTTCCAATAAAGGCTAGAAAAGTGCCAACCATGGAAGTGTGCCTTTTAGGTAACATCTATAAATCCCAGAGAAACTATATTGTTGAAGGTAAGCTTTTAGAAAGATGTGACTGGGAAACAAGGGCTTCAGAGACAGATTCAGTCAGTTAATCAACAAATATTTATTGATAGTTGTATCAGCTCTGAATATATTCAGTGGCAAGTAAAACGATGCCAAAATAACATTGGCTTAAAAAGATAAGGCTTTATTGTATCCATAAGAGGCAGTCAGCTGGCTAGTATGGTTGGCTCAATAATGTCAGCAAGGACCCAAAATCTTTCTCTTTCCATTCTGACATCCTTAAGATGTAGGCATTTATTTGTTTTTCTTTTGATTGTTTGTTTTTTCCCTCACAATCTCAAATGTTTTCTTAGATCTTTAAGTCTTGTGTCCATATCCCAGGCAAGAAGTCAGAACATAGAAGTAAAAAAGATGCTTTCACGTAGTGTTTCAATGATCTATTACTGCATAACAAACTACTCCCAAAAGTAATGGTATAGTCAACACATTCAAAATGTTACATGGCATGACTGTATGAGGCAGGGAACTGAAATGACTGGGGGTGGGCCAGGCATCTCTCTTTAACTCTTGACACAGCCTCTCCACAGGGCTACTAGCATGAATTTCCTCAAACCATGGTTGTGTCAGGATACTCAGATATTTTGCATGGTGACTCAGGACTCAAAAAAAAAAAAAAAAAAAAAGAGGAAAGTGCCTAAAACTGATGGTGACATAGCATCACTTCCACCATACTCTATTGGTCAAAGCAGTCACAACCCTCCTCCAATTCAAGGGAAGTAGCTAAAGATACCCTATACTCCCCTCCCCCCTAACCTCTCAATAGGAAGAATGTCAAATAATTTACTTTCATCTTTATCACAGTTGGCATTTTTGTCATAAATTATTTCCTCCACATGCAAAAATACAATTACCCCCTCCTAAGACCCCCCAAAATCTCATTCCATTATGGCATTAGGCTCAGGTTCCAGGTCTAGTATCTCACAATCTATACCAGATCCAGGTGGAGATAAGACTTCTAAGGTGTGGGTCTTTGACTCCAGTTCTTTGAGTACATTTTGAGCCAAAGAATTATGAGCTAAAGGGATAAGTTATCTGTCCCCCATCTTACATTGATCAATAACTGGATCTCCAAGATATGGAAAATCTAGAAGGCAAGGAGAAATTGATGCTGGAGGGCCAGAAATGAAGCAGAAAAAACAGTCTAAGAAGGAATTTATCTGCTCCCCTCCTTTTTCATTTCTTCTAAAGAATCTCCATCCAGTAGCCTCCATATCCTTCCTTTATATTTTGGATCTAATACAAAATACTTCAGTATACCTTGAGGCAAGAATTGAGTTTTTTTCACAGAATAAAACATAAGTCACCAATAATCAAGTTAGAAATAAAAATTTATTGTAAGAGATCAACCGAAGGACTTGTATGCATGCATATAAGCATAACCAATGGACACAAGACACTGTGGGGTAGAGGAGGTCGGGGGAAGTCAAGGGGGAAAAAAAGGAGACATATGTAATACTCTTTGTAATAAAAACTTTAAGCAATAAAACAAAATTTAAAAAGAAGTAATAAAAATTTATCACTATAAATTTCTATATTAAAATAAAACCAACATTTTCATCACATAATGATTGCAAGTTATGATGGTCTATCATGCATTTCAATTTATACTGTTTCCATTCAAGTCATTTCAATCATGACATTCAGACTTATATTGCACACTAGCTCTATTTATAAGGGCAACAGCAACATTTAATAAAATAATACTTTTCAGATGCTTACTTTTTAAGCAACCTCATTGTAATGAGACAATATAGTTGTCATAAGACTTTGCATAAGTGTGTTTGGCAAATATCTACTCTGCTTACCTATTTACTTGTCTTATCTGCTCCTCTCCCCTCCTTTTCTCTCATTTCTTTCCTTCTCTTCCCTTTCCTTTCCTTCCGTCCTTTCTTCCTTCCTTCCTTTTCCTTCCTTCCTTCCTTCCTTTTCCTTCCTTCCTTCCTTCCTTCCTTCCTTCCTTCCTTCCTTCCTTCCTTCCTTCCTTCCTTCCTTCCTTCCTCCTTCTTTCCTTTCCTCCCTACTTTCCCTCTTGCCTTTCTCCCCTTCTTCCTCCCTTTATTCTCTACTTAGTCATACTTTCACTCTACTTTTTTCCTTTTGGGATACTTTCATATCTCAACAAACAAACAAACAAACAAACAAAAACAAAAAATAAACAACCCCCCCCCCATAGCTCTGAGAGCTCTTGAATATTATCATGTCAAATGTCATACACAAATGTCTTGAAAATGTTAAATCCCTGAAGACAGTAAACCCATCTGTCACTCTTCTTTTTTTATTTCTTAATTGTAGTCAAGCCATTTCAGTCATCTGTCCTTTGCCTTGCCACTAAAGAGAGAAATAAATACTCTAAACTAGAAAGACAATCAACGCCCTTTTTTTTTTTGGTAGTTTAAAGTCAAAATAACTTATCCATATTCATTGACTATTGTGCATGATAATTACGTACTGACATTTTAAAAATATCTTCTTTCAGGTTGAAATGCAGAATACTTTATGGCCTCTATTTGTTTAAAAACTTTTATAATATCCTGAAGTGATGGAATTTTATGAATAAAAGACCATCTGGTTCTCTAGAGGGTGTGGATTTTTTTCAGCCTCTTTGAATGGGGCTTTATTTTCAGTGAACAAGCGACATTTAAAAAATGGGTGTGTGATGAATAAACCGGTGAGGCCTGGCTAAGTGCCAATTTTGTCTTTTCAGGGGAGCCTCTCTTTATCTCTGTTTCCATCTCTTTGTGCTTTCTATATTTATAGGAAATGGGAACTATTATAGGTCTCTGCTACCTGCCTTGTCTTTGTCATGAATTTTTACCCAGAGGAGTCTGGGGTTGAATCACAGAGAAGCAAGGCAACTAGTGCTACTGAGTGCCAAAGTTAAGACAGACTAACAGAGTAGAGGGATGCTGCATTGGTGACTCAAACTTTACAAGCAGCATTGCCATTTAAGAAGTTATTTCCAAAATAGTGACCAGAATTTGGTCAAGTTCTAAACAAAAGAAAGCAGTTACAGTATATAAAATTTGCTATTTATTAAAATTATTTTAAAAAATTGTATCTCTTTTAAATTGCAACATTCTATAGTTTACATGACCCTTTAGTGTGGTGGTTAAAATCGTGTGGGCATGAGAAAATTCTTCAATATATGAAAATTTCTTTCATGTTGTAGGATGCCTAGCATCTAGTATTTATTATCTACCCACTAAAGAACAATAGTTTCTTTGAGTCATTGGGACACATAAAATTGCTCCAACAAATTTTCAAAATGTCCTCCCTAAGGGTAGTTCACCTCTATTGAGGACCTGTGCACTAAAAGAATAAAATTAAGTGCATGTTTATTAAAAAGTAAAACCAAAAAAGAAAAACACGCACACACAATATAAATACCAAGGATGATATGATAAAGGAAACAGAAAGAAAATATTAAAATAGAAAAACTACAAATAATGGTAGGAATATGTTGTTCTGCTTCTGCCTAGGATATAGGAAACCAAAATGTTGGTTCTCCCCCTGAACCCCGCCCCCCCCACCTTAACAATAACAACAAAAGCCAGGTAAACCATAAAATCATACCTTTCCTTCAGAAGAATCACATTTCAGGTCAATCCAGTAGCCTGAAATCTAAGGAGATGGTTCCTCCAAGGAGATGGGGCATGGAAACTGGTTCTCCTTCAGCTGACCATGGGAGGAAGAGACAACAGGTATCATTCAAGCAGACAAGAATTCAGCTAAAACTTTTAACATTTTGTTGAAGACCGAATGTTGGTTTATGTGAGAAGAAAAAACAAACAAACATGGAGACGACAGATACTAGTGGATTTTTTTTAAAGTATATTTTATTGATTTTTTACAGAGAGGAAGGGAGAGGAATAGAGAGTTAGAAATATCGATGAGAGAGAAACATCAATCAGCTGCCTCCTGCACACCTCCCACTGAGGGGATGTGCCCGCAACCAAGGTACATGCCCTTGACTGGAATTGAACCTGGGACCTTTCAGTCTGCAGGCAGACGCTCTATCCACTGAGCCAAACCAGTCACGGCAATACTAGTGGATTTTGTACCTGCTCATGGGGTCTTCTCACCTGCCTCTGTGGGGTACTTAGAAGAAAGTGGTAGACCAGAGAAAGCCTTTGTCAGTAGTGCAGCCTGGAGAGAGGGAGTGGCTGGCCTCCCCTGTGAGGAAGGCACAAATGGTTAGGGTTCTACATATCTAGAGAACAAAAGCCTTAAGCCTCTCAAGGAACGGAAGCAACTAGGGAAGGGGTAAAAATTAAAAAAAGAAATCCCTCTATCTTGGGTAAGGGTGGTAGAACACTTACCATCTTGTCCGTAGGCATCTCTCTTGCCTTGTCCATGCCAGGGTAGCTTTCTGTTCATATTTTTTCTCAAAGTGTGTACCCATGCTATTCTTTTATATCTTCAAAGCATAAGTAATACCCGTCTATAGCATTTAACAAAAGGGTTACTGTGTGAAAAATTAACACGTAGCATAGTGCAGAGGTTAAGCGAGTGACCTCCGTAGGCAGACTGCCCGGGTTAGAATTTTGTCTACACACACCATTTACTAGTTTGTGACCTTGGGCAAGTGACTTGATCTTCCTCTGCCTGTTTTCTCAGTTTTCAAGTGGGAAAAAGAATAATGCCATCATAAAATTACATGAATTTAATAAAGTGCTTGGCCCAGTGGCTGGCCCTTAATAAGTGCTATATGAATGTTTATTAAATATGATTTTTTTAAAAGTGTGACAAAGGTAAACTTAAAATGCTTAGCAAATTTGAGTATTGTTATCATTCATTGGCTAAGACAGCACTTAGGAGATAACAGAATTTTGCTGATCACATTAAAAAAAACTATAAATAGTAGTTATTATTATTTACTTTGTGACTCTTTCTTAACCTCTACTAAGTCCCATATAGATCAGCTTGCCTCTCAAGGATTGAAATTTTCTCAATTATGTCCCTACCGCTTTATTTTATTTTTATTTTCTCCCAGTTTTATTGAGATGCAATTGACAAATAAAATTGTATGTGTTTAAAGTGCACATGATGATTTGATAGACATATACATTGTGAAATGATTACCATTATTCCTATTACTTTAAATCTAGTCCTCTAGGATAGGAAGAAGAAAAATAAATGCATATCCGCACCAACCTCAAAACGAAGTGACCCTGAACCCAATGAGGCCAATTTTTTACATTAGCTTCTTATTTCTCAACATCCCTTTCCAAAAGAGGTTCACTTTAACCTAAAGGCCCACCAAAACCCAAAAGCTCCAGCTTCCCATAGTGCAGTCATACAGACAAATTCATCAGGAGAAAGAAACTACTGGCAACGTCCTGCAATTTGTTACCTTTGCTCTTATAGGATCCTTTCTTCACCTCTGAGGTTCATAAACTTCACCAGACAAGTCAAGTGTTAGAGTCCACTTTCATTTACTTTTATTTGGCTATATGCGATCATAAAGTAATTTCTCAAAGATTCTGGTAAATAATTCTTTTTCATCTGAATTTGTCATTGATATTAGTTATTAATAAATTGTATGATCTGTAGGTCTCTCTGTGGGAACTTCAGGAGTGGGAAATTTAGACACATTGATAAAATATTCATCTTAGTCAAAGGCTGAAGACTGTTTAAAAATAATGGAAATAAGAAGCAAATATTAAAAAATTATTAAATACAACTAAAATGTTACTCAGAGGTAAATCCATACCTCTAAATACTTTCAGGGTTAAACAAGGAAGAAATAAATTATTAAGCCAAATATTCTACTCATAAGTTAACAAAAAACAAACAAACACAAAACAGTATAAAATAAGCAAATAAAAAACATATAACAAAAAATAAATGAATTGTAAAACAAAATTATAAATTATAGTTATAAAAACACTTTGAAATTGAGTCAAACTGATAGCTTAGAGAGTAAGACCTTTGTAAAGCAAAAACAAAGAGAGCAATAACAAACAGATAATTACAGCCCAGCTGGTGTGGCTCAGTGGTTGAGTGTCGACCTATGAACCAGGAGGTCACAGTTCAATTCCTGGTCAGGGCACATGCTTGGGTTGTGGGCTTGATTCCCAGTGTGCAGTGTGCAGGAGGCAGCCGATTCTCTCTCATCATTGATGTTTCTATCTCTCTTTCCTTCTCTGAAATCAATTTTAAAAATATATCTATATCTATCTGTTTATCTATCTATCTATCTATCTATCTATCTATCTATCTAATTTCTCTCAAATCTAATTTAAAAGAAATACAACATACAGAATTTACAAGTGGAAAGGGTATATGAAAAGCACAAGAAGCTAATTAAAATTATAAAAATAAACAACTTTATGCTAACTAAGTTAAAAATCTCAAACACATGGTTTGGAGGAAAGGAAAAAATACTATAAATTATTATTATGTTTTTAATGAAAAGGTGTTCAACATCACTAATTAACAGGGAAATACAAATCAAAACCCCAATGAGATACCACCTCATATCTTTTAGGATGACTATTATTTAAAAAAACTCCATAAAAGATAACAAGTGTTGGTGAGGAAGTGGAGAAATTGGAAAGCTTGAAAACTGTTGGTGGGAATGTAAAATGGTGTGACTACTATGAAAAACATTAGAGAGGTTCCTTAGAAAATTAAAAATAACACTGCCATATGATCTAGACATTTCATCTCTGACTGTATATACAAAAAATATAAGATAAAATCAGTATCTTAAAGAGATATCTGCACTCCCAAGTTCAGTGTAGCATTATTCACAATATTCAAGATAAGGAAGCAACTCAAGTATTCATGAGATGAGTAGATAAAGAAAATGTAACACACACAAACACAAATACATACATACACACAATGGAATATTATTTAGCCTTTAGAAAAGAAGGACATATTTTCTATTTATGACAAGATAGATGAACTTAGGGACATTATGCTAGGTGGAATAAGCCAGTCTCTGAAAAACAAATAAGATTCCATTTACATGAGGTATCTAAAAGAGTCAAATAGAATGGTGATTACCAGAGGCCAGAGAAAAGGTAAAATGTTGTTAAATGGGTATAAAGTTTCAGTTATGCAGATGAATACTTTCTAGAAAACTATAAATTATTGAAATAGGTCTAAGATGTAGAATACCTGAATAGCAATAAATTTTAAAAAAATAGTAAACATATTTCCTTAACACCATACATGAAGAATAAGGCCATGCCCTAACCGGTTTGGCTCAGTGAACAGAGCGTCAGCCTGCGGACTGAAGGGTCCCAGGTTCAATTCCGGTCAAGGGAATGTACCTTGGTTGCGGGCACATCCCCAGTGGGGGGTGTGCAGGAGGCAGCTGATTGATGTTTCTCTCTCATCGATGTTTCTAACTCTCTATCCCTCTCCCTTCCTCTCTGTAAAAAATCAATGAAATGTAATTTTTAAAAAAGAATAAGGCCAGAACAATTAAAAACCTTAAAGTGAAATGTAAAGCTATCACATTAATAGAAAATAATAAGAAAAATATTATTTCAACATAGAGGCAGGGAAGTAGTTCTTAAACAAAATTCAAATGTACAAGCCATTGTTTTTTTAAGCAATTAATTAAAAATAATTAACTGGTAATATCAAAATTAAGGATTTCTGTTTGTAGAGACCATGCATAAAATTAGGCAAAGTGACTTATTGTAAAGAGAATACAAGCAGCAGATAATACTAAAATACAGTTAAAAGTCATGGTGGACAAGACTAAATGATTTTACATATAATAGTAAGAGTTGTAGAAGAAGAAAGTGGGTGAAGCAATATTCACAGAGATATTCGCAAACAAAGGTAAGAGTCCTAATATTGAAAAGACATAGTCATGCCCTGGCCAGTGTGGCTCAGTTGGTAGAACGTCATCCCATGCAACAATAGGTCACCAGTTCAATTCCTGGTCATAGCACATGTTCTGGTTGTGGTCTCAAGCCCCAGTAGCGGGCATACAGGAGGCAGCCAATCAATGTTTCTTTCCCTCTCCCTTCCTCTCTCTCTTTGAGATCAATAAAAATGTATTTAAAAAGAAAAAAAAAGATATAATCAGCACCAGGTTAGAATAATGAATAAAGGTGGTCAAAGTACAAACTTCTATCCTGGGATGTAATGGTCAACATTTAGGATTATCCTTAACAATACTGTATTATATATTTGAAAGATGCCAAGATCATAAAAGTTCTCATAATAATAATGTAACTATTTGTGATGATGGATGCTAATTAAACTTATTGTGATGATCATTTCACAATGTATACATATACCTAAGGGCAAAAATTACACAGGTCACAGCCCCTGACATCCATGAAATCAAATAATAGTAATTTAGTCAGAAGAGTTTAACCCAACAGAACAAAAGAACATCAACAGAAATAACTCTTTCAATTAAAAAATATTTAAATAATCTTCTATCAATGAGGAAATCCAATTACATTAATAGGTTTTTAAATATAAATGAAAATGCAAGAATCATCAGAGATTTGAGGAAAGCTTGCAGCATCAGAGAAAAACCAAGAGGATAAAATGGAAAAACTATCTCTAGAGAAAACGGAAATAAATTAGGGAAAGAAGAGAACTTCAAAAAGAAAACTCCAATTATTAATCTTTGGGAAATTCAAGGCTATACTGCATGCATAAAACTAGTACTGTCTTCTATGGGAAAGGCAAATTCACACAAGATAAAACTCTTGAAAATTAAATATATAATGGCTTCATTTTAAAAATGTAAGATTTGAAAGATAAAGTGAAAAAGCTTACACAAAATGTGGGATAAAAAGACAAGCATAAAAATATATGGAAAAGGATAAAAAGACATAGAGGGTTAGTTCTAGGATTCCAATGTCCAATTACTAGACCATCCAATAAGAGGTACCGGAGAAGAATTGGAAAGAAAGTCATTAAATTATAAATATAAAGTTACAATTTCCTAGAACTAAAGGGAAACATCCATGTGCTATACATGTGCTATACAAGAAGAATAAATAAAATATTAAAATTTGACATGTAAATTATTAGAAAATCAAGCATAAAGAGAAAACAAAGATAAGCTACAGCCTGGCCAGTGTGCTCAGTGGTTGAGTGTCAGGGGACATGCCCAGGTGACATGCCCAGGTGTGGGCTTGATCCCCAGTGCAGGAGGCAGTTGATCAATGATTCTCTCTCATTATTTCTATTTCTAGCTCTCTCTCCCTCTCCCTTTGTCTCTCTGAAATAAATAAAAACATATATATATACATATCTGTATAGATATATATAGATAGATACCATCAATAAATTGTTCAAAAATATATACAATGATCTAAATATATCCAATATCTTGTTCCTTTATTGAACATTTGTTTATTTAATAAAAAATTTTGAACACTAATTCCAGGTGCTCTACCAGGTAATGAACATAAAATAATAAAAAAGGTGGGTACTGTCTCTAGTTTCAGGTAGTTTACCTTATAGTGAGGAAGACAGAGCAGTATCCAAGTAATTGTAAGAGTGAAAAGGGCTATCTATATGTTAAGGCGGTACAAGTTCTAAGAGGGCCATATATGAAGGGTATTTCTCCAAGCCTGATGCATCTGGGAAGGCTTGCTGAAGGACAAATAAGGGTTAGCCAACAAAGAAGAAAAAATGATGTGTTGGGCAGAAGAAATAATATGGGCAAAAATTGAAAGTTGAGAGAAAAGAGAATATGGCTAGAGTATGAAGGTAAACTTAGCTGGTGGCAAGATATGAAGCTGGAGAGGTAAGCAAGGCAAGATCATTCAGTTCCTGTCAGGCATTTTAAGGAATTTGAATTTTATTCTAAGAGAAATAGAGAACCATTGAAAGACTTTAAGTCCAGGGGTGGGAAGGAAATGTGTGACATAATCACATTTTAGAGAGCTCTTTTGAACAGCAGTATGAGGATGAATTGGAGGGGCTTGACACTGATGGCAGATATTTAAAAGTTCATTTAACACTTGGATTGCGGGAAACGAGTTAAGTCGGCTCGCGTGAATTGCGCGTACTCCGCGGGAGCCGTCTTAACTCGGTTCATATAGATTTGCGGTGGAGTGCGGGAAACGTGTAAACTCGGGCCGATTGTAACTGCGTATTACCAAATATTTGTTTGTTTGCCGTTCACAAAGATACCTACCTGCGTATGCGAACCGTTTCATACCCATTGGGGTAACAGGTATCATAAAAATCCCTTGTAAGTAGAGAACACTTTATGGCGCTGGTCGAGTACAATACCGTTAGGGTACCAATGTATTGTTTTCTCATTTTATAACCGATATCCCTGGATATCTCACCATGCAAAGAGAATAGTTATTGAGAAATACTTCTTGTGTCCGGACGTCTTTAGTTTTGAGTTTTGTGAATATTATTACGTGTTTAAATATTTAAATATATTGTGATAAAGACATTCATATAGAATTTTTTAACCAAATAAAATAAAATCGTTCCGCAAAGTGTTCGCATAATAATTATTTTTTTATATCAGATATCTATCGGAGTACCGCTATTTTCAGTTAGTATTATTTTTATTTGCTTTAACCTAGAATGTCGCAGCATTCAGACTATAGTGATGATGAGTTTTGTGCAGACAAGTTGTCCAATTATTCTTGTGATAGCGATCTTGAAAATGCGAGTACAAGTGATGAAGATTCTAGTGATGATGAAGTAATGGTGCGTCCCAGGACATTGAGGCGACGAAGAATTTCGAGCTCCAGCTCTGACTCAGAGTCAGATATAGAAGGCGGGAGAGAAGAATGGTCGCATGTTGATAATCCACCGGTCTTAGAAGATTTTTTAGGGCATCAAGGATTAAACACAGATGCTGTTATAAATAATATAGAAGATGCCGTGAAATTATTTATCAGAGATGATTTTTTTGAATTTCTTGTAGAGGAGTCAAACAGGTATTATAATCAAAATAGGAATAATTTCAAACTTTCAAAAAAAAGCCTAAAGTGGAAAGATATAACCCCTCAAGAGATGAAGAAGTTTTTAGGGTTAATTGTTCTCATGGGACAGGTGCGCAAAGATAGAAGAGATGACTATTGGACCACGGAGCCATGGACGGAGACGCCATATTTTGGTAAAACGATGACGAGAGACAGGTTCCGACAGATATGGAAAGCTTGGCACTTCAATAATAATGCGGATATCGTAAATGAATCAGATAGACTTTGCAAAGTGAGACCAGTACTAGATTATTTTGTGCCTAAATTTATAAATATTTACAAACCTCATCAGCAATTATCACTAGATGAAGGGATCGTACCTTGGAGGGGAAGATTATTCTTTAGGGTATATAATGCTGGCAAGATCGTTAAATATGGAATATTGGTTCGTTTGTTGTGCGAAAGTGATACAGGATATATCTGTAACATGGAAATTTATTGCGGCGAAGGAAAGCGATTATTGGAAACGATACAAACAGTAGTGTCTCCATACACTGATTCGTGGTACCATATATATATGGACAATTATTATAATAGCGTCGCAAATTGTGAAGCACTTATGAAAAACAAATTCAGAATATGTGGAACAATCCAGAAAAATCGAGGTATACCTAAAGATTTTCAAACAATTTCTTTGAAAAAAGGTGAAACAAAATTTATAAGGAAAAATGATATATTGTTACAAGTGTGGCAATCAAAAAAGCCTGTATACCTGATTTCTTCGATTCATTCTGCGGAGATGGAAGAAAGTCAGAATATTGACAGAACATCAAAAAAGAAAATTGTCAAACCGAATGCACTCATTGACTACAATAAACATATGAAAGGTGTTGACCGGGCCGACCAATACCTTTCATATTATTCGATATTGCGGAGGACGGTCAAATGGACAAAAAGGTTGGCAATGTATATGATAAATTGCGCATTATTTAATTCTTATGCAGTTTACAAATCAGTGAGGCAAAGAAAAATGGGTTTTAAAATGTTTTTGAAACAAACAGCTATCCACTGGTTGACGGATGATATTCCAGAGGACATGGACATTGTTCCAGACCTTCAACCAGTACCGTCTACTTCTGGAATGCGGGCTAAACCACCTACATCTGATCCACCATGCAGGCTATCGATGGACATGAGAAAGCATACGTTACAGGCAATTGTCGGAAGTGGAAAAAGAAAAACATTTTGAGAAGTGTCGCGTATGTTCCGTTCATAATTGCGCAGTGAGACACGCTACATGTGCAAATTTTGCAATATACCTCT